>NC_143212.1:6646196-6949226 GCF_030267445.1 Bombyx mandarina | reverse complement strand
ATCCGAAACGTTTCAAATCGTGGTTAGTATATACTAATAAGAGTGGTCGCACAAATATATGTAAGAAACCACATTTACTTACTCTCGTCTGAACTGAGTTTAAAGCGTCTCGCGTATTCTAGGAATTCTTTGTAATGTTGATCCCTTGTACTTCTGCTCTTTTGAAAGCCTGGAGATAAATTCGCCAGTCTGGATATTCTACGAACCAAAGAATCCAAATTTGGGTAAAATAGGACATCAATGTCAAACATGAAACAAAAGGTACTCACAGGCTATTGATTACATTACGATTTTTACTATTCTGTAGCATAACAGGATCTAAAACCAAAATTAAACTGGAGGCTTTGTCTTGTTTTTTTCCGTAATCATTATTATCTTTCGTATATAATTTAAGTAAAGTACTTGGCATAATCCTTTTCTCAGATATATTTATTATTCCTCGTTTATGTGATTTATTGTAGAGGTTAGGGTTTCTCGGTAAATATGTTAAACGTTTATCCGACAATTTGTTGCCTGGATACAGATGCTTTTTGTATTTGGTATGATAATCGTGGTTTTGATCCTCATTGTAATCCAGATACATTTTTTTCAAATCATTTGTTTCGATTGCTTTAAACTTTTTGTTTTGTTGATTCAAGTGTCCATGTCTATTATGAGCCGAATTTAATGATTTTGACAAATCTGAATGGGTTACGATTTTCAACCGATTATTCAACGTATTTCCATCGGAAGCTTTTTTAATTAATTCTTTAATATCGTCCCTTGTCATGGCTCCTTGCTGACTGTTATCAATAATGTCGCTAAAACTTTTATCTTTACTTTCTTCAATACTGTGGCTATGATTGTATATAGCTACATTATTACCGAGCTTCAAATGATTCGTATTAAAAAAATTCAGTATCTCTAATATTCCTTCTAGATCCATTCCATGTTGGCTATCAACGCTAATAAGCGTGATTGTCAGAACTGAAAATTTAGCATCGTATCGCTTAACTTTATTGATACAATAAATTCAAATATAAGATAAAAATATATAAAAATGAATTGTTGTTCGTTAGTCTCGCTAAAACTCGAGAACGGCTGGACCGATTTGGCTAATTTTAGTCTTGAATTATTCGTGGAAGTCCAGAGAAAGTTTAAAAGGTAGATATAATTAAGAAAATGCTATAAAAATAACAATTTTGTTTTTCCTTTGATGTGTCCCCCATCGGGCGGATTCCTTTTGTTTGTTTTAAAAATTTTATTTGTCGATTGAGGCACTACGAAGTATGCCGTGTCAGCTAGTTTAAGATAAAAATGTTGCGATCTACAAAAAATCTACAAACCCACGAATAATACTGCAAGCAACATCACAATATGATAACAACGTATCGTTGTAATACTCAACAGAAAAATGCACAGTACGCCATCAAACTGAACGATAAATTTATACGGTTTTTTTACAAATTTCATTTTCCCTTATCGAGTTCCAGATCTTATTTATATGAAACTCGTAGCACTTTTTCAATACACGCAATAAGAATTGGAGTAATGAAACAATTTGACCGCTCGACTACAAAAACTGCGAGGGAAACACGCTTCAGAAAGGTGTTAATAATTGCTTTTAATTATTCTATGAGTTCAAATAATTTAGTTATCAATAAAAAGGTTTAAAATCAAATTATTCATAGATACCCAAAATTATATAGCCAGATCTTGTAAGAACAATCTTTTCATATATAATTCAAACGAATATGGCTGTGAAAAGCCGCCCTGCTACTGCGTCCCATCACCCATCCGTAGTAGTTTACTGGTGGTAGGACCACTTGTGAGTCCGCGCGGATAGGTACCACCGCCCTGGCTATTTCTGCCGTGAAACAGTAATGAGTTTCGGTTTGAAGATTGGGGCAGCCGTTGTAACTATACTGAGACTTTAGAACTTGTATCTCAAGGTGGGTGGCGCGTCTACGTTGTAGATGTCTATGGGCTCCAGTAACCACTTAACACCAGGTGTGAGCTCGCCAACCCACCTAAGCAATAAAAAAAATAGTAGTTCCTTTACTTTATTTTCTTACCGATCTTGCATTATTCCGCTCCAATTCTTATTTTAAATACTGACTGTCGGTCGTTTTGCCTGCTATAGATGGTGTCGCCCTGTTTATTACTAGCACGCGTTTCGGTCTGAAAAGCTGGATAACTTTTATTCTAGTAATAAGAATGGGTCTTTGTACACCCCTATGAGGGCACGGAATGGGCCTACGAAAAAACCCTTTTCCCCGGGCAGAATCTCCCTACCTCTATGGGGCAGTGGTGATTGGTTGCTGTTGCGCTATCTGAATATGGCAACATCGTAATACATAATTAACTATAACAATTGTGTGTTAATAGGGTGATGTTCCGACAGATCGCTGGCTATCTCCTTCAACTGCTTCTACTTCTTCTTTCTCTTTGCTTCGATTCTTCACTCTTCCATTCTTCACTCTTCCATTCTTAATTATATATAATCTTTCACACATTCACAATATTGGACAAGAAAACTGTTTGACGCTTCAAATTATTGTCAACAAATTTTAGTTACGAAGTTCAACCGATTAAACAAATTTAAACGGATAAATTAAGGTGTGTATGCAAATCAAAACAGGCGAAAAGAGTGAAGCTTTTGCGCCTTGCGTGTGTGTTTAATGGGTTTTGGGCAATTTATTCTCTTAACGGGCCTTTAGCATGAAAAACTTATTCGTAATTAATTATACATTCAGATACCCAGCTGGGTCCAAAATTATTATACACCGAAGAGATATTGAATAAAAGATATCAAACAAACTTCACTGTCGATCTATCACAGCTCTATTTTATTGAAAGTCATCATAGGAGGTCGAAAGTCTAAATTTTAAGTATACTGTCGATGAAGTTTTTTATTGATGTTAGAATGTTAATACAAGAAATAGTTATGTCTTATCCAAATATAAAACTTTACCGTTAATATGTCTAGATCTATTATACATGAAGAAATTTTGGGAAAGGCTAAGGGCACTACGAATGTGGTTGGAGGCAGGGTCTCCACATCATAACTTTTTTTCCGTCAGATCGTCTGTATTTTTGAGTTTGATGAACTATGCTGAAATTGTTAATCAGGTTTAAAAAACAAAACACATTTATCTCAGCGGACAATTTAACAGATTGCTGGATTTACAAAGCGTCAGACGCCAACCTACTAGACGTAGTGACGTCATTCGTAAAATCGCCGATCATTATTGATTCGGGCTGAGATCAGCGGTAAAATTATCTTTTTGTCAATCGAATTTAAGCAATGAATACTAGTTACTTTATATCTATGTCACCTATGCTCGTATAAAATGGTGGATATATATTTTATTTTCAACGTCAAGCGGGTAAGGGGCGACGGGCTAGTTCAGTGAAAATAAAAACCAAATCCTTTTCACACTGCTAAGTGATAATAGGTATATTTATGAAAATGTAGAAAATCGACACCCATTATCATCACATATTTAGACACTGTGATCGTAAATTTCATAATTTTTCCGAGATATTTTTTTCAATGTTATCCATAAGAACTATGCTATTAAATGCAGCCACAAAATTCAGTTATTAATAGTGTGAATTTAGTACAAACATTAAAAGTTTTATTAAGTAAAAAGTTTTATATCAATACAGGTTATTTAAAAAAAAATACTGTACTACCCTAGGCGAGTTATTACAGAAAATGACCCATTTTATTATGATTTCAAAATGGTACCACGTTTCCTTGTGCTCTTTCTATAAAAGAAACTATCAAGATTATCTACAACTTGGGGCATTAAAAACTCGACAAAAAATTATCATAATAAAACAGTTAAACATATTTTAATAAAATAAAGTTAAACATATTTTAATAAAATAAAGTTAAACATATTTTAATAAAATAAAGTTAAACATATTTTAATAAAATATGTTTATTTTTCCTAAACTAAATCAAGCTTTCAAATTGTATGCCTTCGGCACGAATGTACTAGACCCTGCATCGCCTCAGAAAAGATCCTTTAACCAATCGTGTATAACTCCTTGACTTTATTTCTTCTGCTGTTTCAGCAATTTTGCTGCATAGTTCGGCTAGATTTTTATTGGCTTCATGTATACACACGACACCCTGTGTATGGGCGAACCCGCCCATTATATAGGCAAGTGATTTTGGTTTAATAGTTAATTATTCCAAATACTGTATCATACATAGGGCTTGGTTCAATTTAAGATATTAGGTATTTGGGGTCTAGGTGTAAGTAATACATTTGACTAGTATGTTTGTTTCCTACGCTAAATCAAGTTAATGTTATGATCTCCGCACAACCAAGGAGTCTAGGTAAGGTAGTTATGGACGAGGCGCATCAGACCACGTTTCACATAACATCATGTTACTGTTAAGCCATTGTTGACACCCAAATACAGAACAGCTGCTTTTCGGGGAGCGTTTAAATACGCAGCTTGGAATGATCTTCCACCACCTATTCGTCACATTGTAACAAAGCATGGCTTTATTAATCGTTTAAAATCATTTCTTTTGGACTCACAAAAACTAATTTAATTTATAGTATTTATTCTATTTATACTAATTTAATCCTAGCTTGTGAAAACTTCCTTTTATTAAAGTTTTTTTTTTTAGGCTGCCCACAGGTTGTTATTACTGTGTTTTTATTATGTTTTGTATTCGGGTACACCATTTATTTTATTTTTGTTTTGTTTTTTTTCTTAAATTTTTGGTTTTGTTTTCGGGTTCACCATTTAATTTGATTTTTATTTTGTTTTTTTCTTAAATTTTTATAATTTACTAATTTTACTAATTTATACCATATTCTGAGTATATACACACGTACGGAGTCTTCATTCCCGCAAAGAACCAAAGGGAAACGGGGGTGACTGAAAATCAGCGCTGTTCAATTTATCAACCTTGAACAGCAATAGCTGAGCCACCTCCTTTTGCCTTTTTCTCTTTTTTTTTGCTTTTCTTTTTTTTGTATTTCATTTTATGATGTGAAAGGCAATAAATGATCTTTATTATTATTATTACTATTATTATTATTATCATCGCAATCGTCATAGTCATCGTTCAGAGTGTATTGTGTGTGTATGATTCTTTTAATGGTTGTCTTTTTTTTTAATTCAGATCTACTTGAGATTTCATTGTGAAATAAAGATTACTTTTGTACAAACATAAACATAAACAACAGTACAGACTACCGATGCTATGTGTATTACAGATTAAAGATCCTCGGGCGTTGAATTCCTCAATCACCGAAAAAACTCTAATTATCGACAATAATAAACTATGTCGTTTTTGACGTGACAACGTCTTATAATTCGATGGAGCCGGTTGCACGCACGAAAAAACATGACTCATGCGGCGTTACCTCGCTCTGAGGCGTTCCATTTAAGGCTTGAAGTGCAAGCGAGAGCGCTCAACGAGCGACAAAGAGGCACAATCTTCTGCAGCGTTCGACATCTGTCCCTCTCCTACTTGAGTGAGCGATGCATCCGCGTGGACAGCTGCTATACAATAATACATTTCATTGAACTACATACTTGACGAAAACATGCAAAAGTGAATGTAGTGTCATTTGTTTATAGCAACGATAATTGCGATAATTGAAAAATGAAACCATTCCATCAGTATTTTCTTATGACGTTGTCACGTTCAATTATCGTCAGTAAACTGACTTTACAGACAACCGATTTTTTAGAAAAGAAAAGCAAGCAATATGAAATGTAAACTATTTCTCTCAAATTAATACATGTCAATAAACTGTACAAATATCCACTAGTGAGTAAGCAGGTGTATACCTACATTGAAATGGGTTCAGGCCGTTTGTAAACAACTTGAAACTCCTTTGTTATTACTCACTCGAGTTTCATACAGAAGTTACTTAACTATCATATTATTATTGTAACATGATACTTACTAAGAGTATATACTAAGTTCGTCTTTATTTGAATTCTACTTCGACCCGTCATTTGGTTGTTATTCAAATTACTTTATCATAATTTAATTTGGTTTATTGTTTGATATTATTCGTTGATTTGTAGCGTCTATTACTATCTATTGGTCTAGTTCTGCCTATTCTTACAGCACAACAGTAATTCCTTCCGTTGTAAACGGTGGGTAGCTGATACAATGAAATCGAGGCTTCGAGCTCATGTTCCGTGGTGGATGGCGGTATTCTTCACGGCAATGCAAAGATTCAAGTCATACATTTTTATACTTAAAAAATAATAGTTTAAGAATCCAATTGATTATCAACAAATAATGTACAGTTTATTCTACGTTTTTACTTGATTTTGCTAATGGCAAAATAGATGCCATATAATTAATATTACATTTTATATCCGGCTTATTATTTTCAGTGCCGCATAATTAGCACAATATTCAAATGTCGCCGTTTAACATTTTAGTCGCTGTAACATTTTAGTAGCGACAAACCTGAGCGGAAAACTGTACAGTTTTTTGAAACAATAAACGCTAAATTAAATCGTAAAAGTAAATATTAACTGTCTATACGACTCGTGAAAACTGAATAAAACACTAATCAATAAAATACCATAGTCAAGTGCATTTTTGGTAATAATTTCACTGACACAAAAAATGTACTTAACTTTGGTAACAAAGCATTTCAATCCCACAGAATCTTTAAAAAATATCAATCCGCTACCCACTATACATCAGTACAAGAGAACAATGCAACGCTCTTTTCAGCTATAGACTTTAATAAAAATGTCATAAAAGTATATGGTCATGTCATATTTCTTTTATAACACTGAGTATCAAAGTAAATTCTTCACTAAAAGCGCACTATCTAATATACGAGTATAACAATCACAATGGATTTTATCAAAGTTTTATATGAAGTTTGTGTCCTCATTTCGGAAACAGCTAGCCAATAATCCTCCCTTTTCATCATGTCACAGCTAAAAGCCATTTAGTAGATGATATTAATACTAGGTATCCTCTTTTTCCTAACGATAAACCTTTTCACTTTTCATAGTCTTCTATGAGCTTGATTTTTATTTGTTTATTTATTTATGAGAATGGTATAATATGTTTCCAGACTTAATGCCCAATACATTGTTAATCACCGTAATCTACCCAACCAAGAGTGATGAAGAAAAGAACGTAATTGTTACATTAGTTCATAAATTATTGGAAAAATATACAATACTAGAGGTCCCGCGGTAGTCGAAATTCGACTATAATCAATTGGAATTGTAAGTTTGTACACTATTATGATTGTATTTTATACTTCTATAATCACAAATTTCGCTAAAACTACACTATAAAAAATCTTAACAAAGACAGACAATATTTAATCTATTCTCAATTTGACAACATACGTCAAGAACAAAAGTTTGACAATAAATAGTATTCATGCGTGTGTGCGTCAAATACATGGTATGTAGTGTGTGTAATGTTTTCTTTATTGATTTAAAGTATCTTATATGCATTATTTAAAAAAATATTAGCATTGTGCACTTCTTCTTTATAGTCTCTATTAGTGTGGAAAATTTCATACTCCTCCGTCAGCGTAATTTTCGTAAAAAGGGATACAAAGTTTTTGCTTCACGTATTAATATATAGATATAATATAACTGATCAGGCACATAAAAATTATACATTTCAGTTTTTACTATTACGAATTAAAATAAAACATAGCTACCATACAAATAAGAATTAACGTAGTTTTCGTACATTTTGGTACTACATCACTTCATCCAAAAAACAATAGATTGTTCATCCTTGTTCAACATAAAAGATTTAGTGCAATCCAGTAGCACGAATCTCACTTGTATTGTTAAACTATTTATAGTTTGGGTCAGAATTGAAGCATTCAGTATTAGAATTAGGTATTAAGTTTTCTATTTTTCTATTCAGACACCCATATTTCCTATACCCATACTTCTATTTAAAAAAGCTCACGGCGTTTCGACGTTACATATCGACGCTTGAAATGCAAACGTGACTAAGCGACAATGCGTGAACTAATTTAAAGTTGAAATACCTGAAAAAAAATCTATTTTAACGAATCTAGCTGTAGGATTGAAATGATCTTAATAGACCTAGAAATATATATTTTTGCGCATCGAATATGGTTATTGCCTATCATTTATGTATAAAGTAGTTATTGTCGCTTAGTCACGTTTGCCCATTTACTTATTAACTCCATGCGTTTGCCTTTCAAGCTTCGATATGTAATCGAAAAATTTGATCATAATTCTGGGGACTCTAGTAAAGAATTTATCTTGAACTGGTGACCGCACGTTTGCGTAAAAATAGACAAAGGCTTCTAGATTGCATTTTACAATGTGTTAACAAAATAAGTTTGTTTTTCACGACCACGAACCACCTCGAACTGAGATAAGCTTGAAATATCCAGTATTTGTTACCAAAACAAGTTTGGCAGTTACCCTGCTCATAAAACGTGGTTTACAAATACCATGCTTGTTCTCATCGAGTTATAATTTTGCAGTCGAGTCTCGAAATAGTTTGTGTGAAATTCGTAAAACTAAGCACATTTACTTGAATTGGATATAATATGTAAATGAATAAAGAACCATATAGGTGTTATTTATTTGTTATTGAAACACAGCACACAATTTCAATTTTTTTTTTAATTTATGCTCGTTATGGCGAACCTTTCGGGAAATCCATTTATCAACAGTGAACGTCTATGTATAACATAATATGGGAACCTCTTATAGTAATTACAACGTTGATTAATAATTACGTCGTGCCGTATAATAAACAAGACAATGAATTCTTATTATAAATTAATATGATACCATAAAATATCGTTTCTTTGATATAATCATAAATGTTGATGGTCAGACGAGTTCACATCCCGATAAGTATTAAGTGATTAAAGGAGCCCATTGACCGCACATCGTGAATGCTGACACCCATTTTGAGGCATGAGATTGAAGATTGAATTATATGACAGCTATTCTACTTTTGAATTGGAGCATGCGACTGCTTCAAGATAGAAATAGAACGAAAGATGGAACCAACCAAACCAGGCTCTGAATTAATAATTTAAAATAAATCTATTCAGCTTATGCTTAGGTGAAGTCAAATCTGAGAATTCATTAAGAACAATCTTTGACGACAGCAAACTGCAAATTTCAAAGCATCAAGTTTAATTTAAAAATATGTTAACGTAACGTCAATGTAATAATTAATGCCATGAACTAAAAATAGCTACGCAGCTTTCAAGAATGATTGAACGAGATATTATGTTTTTACTCGAAAGTAAATTCCTGTCTGGAAGGGTTCTCGAGTGTCTAAGATACTATTTATAATATTTATTGGGGAAACTTAAACTAAAATACAATGTACACAGATAATAATTTAATATCATATTTTAAAATAAGATTAAAATACTGATAATCAATGACATGTTAACGAGTAGCAACAGAATTAACACCCAAGGGCATAAACAATTAGAACCAAAACTAAAAAAAAATACCTACTTTGACATTTAAACTATACTAGATGATGACCGAGCTTTGCTCGGTTTTTTTTGATAACGCCATATTGTTGTGTCTTTAAAGCGGTTAGTTGCCCTCAATTAAGAAAAATAGTATTATTATTCGCCAATAGATCTCGGGAAGAGTTGATTATTGAAAACACGAATAAAACAACATTTTCTGAAAATAAATCGTGGCTAGATCGATTTATCGCCCCCGAAATCCTCTGTATACTAAATTTTATAAAAATCGTTGGAGCCGTTACCGAGATTCAGATTATATACATATATATATTAATATACAAGAATTGCTCGTTTAAAGGTATAAGATTAAAATAAAAGATTGCACTAGGTTAATTTTCAAGCATTTAACTCTCTGGGAAATATGTAGTTTAATCAAAGCATCGATTCGTTAACTCTCTGGGAAATATGTAGTTTAATCAAGAGTTTCGTTAATTTGCAGCAATTAAAGAAGGCGTCGGCGGGCCTACACCGTATATTACTTCCTGAGATTAACTCCGAAGTTCCAGTTAATTTCCTACGTTCAATCCAAGGGGATTGACATCTACGGAACATAGATAGCTAGATTGCTCTTCCACAGATGTGGTTACGATAATAATTAGGGAATTATTTCCAAAAAGGGTCCGTTAAATAGGAACTTAAGCTGCTTTCTATCAAATAAAACAGAAATGAATAAAATATGGACTTACATATGTATATAAAGACGAAGAAGATTTAGTATATTGTGAGTGAACGATAATTAAAGGAATCTACACATTTGTGTGGTTTAAATAGAACATTCAAAACTAAATTTAATTCTAAATCATCAGAGGTCTGAACCTTCGAGCCAACTTAAATTATTGAAGACAAATTTAGAGAAAATGCTACTAAAACCGTAAAAGCTGAGTTAATGACGTCTTAATGAGGAAGCCGGTCTCTATTTCGCTTTGAAAGTCTAAATATTCGTACGTTTGAACGCAATAAACATTAAAATGTCCTCATTTAACTTCAGAGGCGAAAAGATTACACACTTTCAACAACGAATTCGAACCATCTGTACTTACTTTATTTAGAAATCTACGACTTTCGTTGTTAAGACAAAACCGAGACAGGTTATTTGTTAATTAATCAAAATTTATACCGAATGTTATAAATTTATATTGAAGCATTGTAATGCTTTTAAAGTTAGCCTGTAACCGCTTGTTCAACTTTACAATATATTATTATGATATAATAAGTATTGCGGAAGTCGTTTTCATCTTAAGGATAACGCAGCCTGGTGCGATGAGACTATACCTAAATATAAATCCTACAAGCAGGTACCAATTTGACTCAGGCATTAATTAATTAATTCACGAACATTCATAATGAAATAATACCATTGTGTAAAAAATATCAACAGGCATCAAATTCTAACTTTCTTATAAAAATACTTTTATTGCGTAAACGGGTGAATGAGCTCACACGTAGTGGTATGTAGTTACCGGTGTCTATATTAATCCATAGACACAGCCCACTGAGTTTCTCGCCGGATCTTCTCAGTGGCGCCCGTTTCCGATCCGGTGGTCGATTCTGCGAAGCACTGCTCTTGCTAAGGCCAATGATCGCAACACTTCCGGTTTGAGCCCCGTGAGCTCACCTACACGTCAAGAAGAAGCTGAAATAGCCTCCCAAGGCTATCAGCACAGGTAGGAAAAAAAAAGATGTCTATAGATCTCTCAACGTGAATGCTGCCACCCACCTAATTGTTCGTCTGCTGCATTAAGTATATTCAACTGTGAGGACTAATTTACTCTGGTTTCCCCCACGTCACGATTAATGTTATCTCAAGCAATGCATTTTCATGGCCTTTTGAGATTTTCGGAACTAGCGCAATCGACGTTGAATGATGGTCTAATTTTCTAATACATCTAAGTCTATCTATAACACTTAGAATTAAAACGCACTGTGTCTTGAAGCGGTTGACTCAGCGCGCAATCTGATTTTAATTAGGTCGCATTGGGTGCAGTCTATGTTAGACCCCAAAAAACTAGCCCACAAAGACTTCCACCAAGCGTCATCACGACGACTGGTCCTGCGCCACCTACGTTCATCGGATTGCCACGACTTTCAACAGGACTTTCAGGTGGATGGACGTCCACTGTGAGGAAAATCTTACAGTATGCGGTCGCGGTGCTATCCTTAGATATTCATAACTTTTCAATAGGGTTCCTTGACGTTATTCTTTCAGGAATCAATAGCACTACTAAGTGAAGATTTCCTTAAAACCGATACAACCGACCGACCGATTATCTACATAAAGGATCATAAAAAACTGAATAGGTAAACATTAAAATAAACGAATTGTTTTATTATTTTTTTATTTTATGTAAAACCAGCTCCACCGGTTCTCAGTTCCCCACTGATGCAGTAGGTATATGAATTTTTGATAAAGCTAATTGATAATAGACTTCAGTTCAATTATTGATTGTTGACTCTTTTGTGCCTTGCAAGTTGATAGAGCAAGTGCTTTGTGTTCACAGGTGCATAATTTATAAGGCAGACCGCATTCAACAATATGCATATATTTACTCGTTTGGCTGTGTTGTGTCGGCCTAGCATAGCATCACCCCATCTCTTCCCGTGAGTGTCGTAAAACGCGAATATAAGGGATTCACTGTACTTAAAGTAACATCGTACTGCGATCACCAACATGCATTTACTGGTAGTAGACTCATTGTAAGCCCAGACGGCACCAGCAACCTTGTGGTAGGACCTCTTGTGAGTCCGCACGGGTAGCTACCACTACCCTGCCTGTTTCTGCCGTGAGCAATAATGCGTTTCGGTTTGAAGGGCGGGGCAGCCGTTGTAACTATACCGAGACCTTAGAATTCATATCTCAAGGTGGATGGCGGCATTTACGTTGTAGATGTCTATGGGCTCCGGTAACCACTTAACATCAGGTGGGCTGTGAACTCGTCCACCCATCTATGCAATAAAATAAAATAAAACCGTTATCCTGCCTATTTTTATCGCGAAGCAGTCATGCATTTCGGCCTGAAAGGAGCAATAGCCGTTGTTGAGACTTGTAATTCATGTCTCAAGGTGGGTGGGCGTCCGTATTCACATTGTGATGTCTATAGGTTCCCGTAAAGACTAGCAATCTACGCAATTAAAAAAACCTAGATCTTTTTAAATCAACACATGAAGATTTTTTTATTTCGTTTAAGCCCGCGTGTATAGGACAATAAACCAAACTAGCACTCCGAACGGAAAGTTAGGACAATCATTTTTGCAAGACCCTTGAATTAACATTTTTATCTCACATCCGAAAGCTGGCGGCAGAACTCATACTGTCTATGAGCTTCGGTGACCATGCTAGGCCTTCAACACGTCTGCACAAATTGAAGCGAATAAAAAATTAACATACACTATGCGTGATAGCTGAGGTCCGGACTGATATAGAATTATAGTGTTTGAAATTTGACTACAATTGAAAATTCCCAAAAAAATCGTCTAGAATTCCGTAGAAATGTACTATGCTGAATGTACAAGAACACAATTAATTAAAATCTAATTTATTTTTCAAAGTTATAGTTCATCGTATCATTAACAAATTAGTTAATCACATACATATTTGGAATTTATTAAAATATTTGTTGTGAAATATAAAATTTCTTAATGACTCCTTAGCTCATTTATTGATTGATAATAAAGTATTGTAATTTTAATGTTATGTTGCTTAGGAAACGATGAAACAGAAAAAAATGGTGTATTGCAATTATTTATTACGACCCCAACTAATTGTAAAAGTTTACAATTGATCTCTTAAAACTATCGTTTTAGCACTTGTGTCGCACATCCAAATCACGTCTCTCGATTAAGTTTAAAATATTATTAAAACTAACATATCAAAATCGTTCACGAATGAAAATAATAGTAATAACTTTGTTCTGTTAGCAGATGATACGTTTGCTTCCTGATCACCGCTCGGGGGCAATGAGTTCATCAATGCCGTGATTGCCGTTGCAATGTTCGCATGCTATCATAAAATTCTGAAAGAAAAAAAAATAACAGATATAATCATAAGTCCAAACAAAACTAACAAGGTTTGACTAGACGATGCGAAATTTTAGCGTGAAAATAAATAAATAGAAAACATTCAATTCTCCATGCCAATCCAATCTTCGTTGTTATGAAGAATAGAAATCGGCAATCGGGCTCTTAATAATTATGTTTGGATACAAAAACAATTTTCATAATTATAATGAAAATGTTTTAAACAAAAATAATATAAAAAATATAAGATTAACAGGGAACAAGTCACACACGGTCATTTGACCCCAAACGAGGATTTCCTATGAAAACTAGAGGCTGATACATACTTTTAAATGCATATATACATAGATAAAGATGTTAAAAGCCCAGGTAAAGAGCAAACCAGCCTGTTCATTACACAGATGTATGCTCGATCCGACCCGCAGCTCGGCTGTAAAGAACACTACCTTTCGTACTACAGACTCAGTCAGGTGAACTAAATTGAACATGTCTATACAAAATATTACTATTTGATAAGAGATAACTTTTTAAACTCACCAGATTATACTGAAGACGTAGGAGATCCATTGCGATAGCGTAATTTTTATTCGATTTCGGTGTGTACTTTTCCATTAGCTCCTCCGTGTGCACGGCCAAACTGTCTAACTCATAAACGGTGGTCGGTTCCTTGTCGCGCATCGCGTCCCGATGTCTGCCGTATCTAGCACCCCAGTTGTGGTGATTCCTCGTGAACCGGACGCTTCCAGCTTGTCTGGCATTACGGACAGGCTGCTCTTGCGGGCTTGGCAAATTCACCATGTCGAATTCGTTTTAAAACTGAACACTCCCAAACCTCTCGACCCATTTTATATCCTACAAACAATAGTGCAGTAATGATACGGCCAAATTACTAGAAATGGTGATTAAGTTATCACCGACCATAATAAAGCTACCAAAACAATGAATTTCTCGTTTGCGAAACTAATAGAAGGTATTTCAGGTAAAAATACTCTTTAGTTTTAAACAAAAGAAAAGCACGGTCTTATCGGTTTCTCCTAAATTTTGCACACAAAAAAAAATGAGCAATAAAATATTCGTCAATACAATTTCTATAACAAATGTTTCAATTACTTTTGTTATGACAGAAGGAACACCTTTTATTACCCTTTTGCCCGAATGTAAAAAATGCTTTGTTTCGTTTTCATATTTAGTTCATTTGCATTTATTGTTTTTCGCATTCTAATATTAAGCCGTTCCGACACACGTATTTATCGTATCGTTCTAAACTTGAAGTCGTCGTGGCCTAAAGGAAAAGGCGTCCGCTGCATTCGTATGTAGCGATGCAACGTTGTTCGAATCCCGCAGGCGGGTACCAATTTTACTGGTGGTAGGACCTCTTGTGAGTCCGCACGGGTAGATACCACCGCTCCGCCTATTTCTGCCGTGAAGCAGTAATGCGTTTCGGTTTGAAGGGTGGAGCAGCCGTTGTAACTATACTGAGACCTTAGAACTTATATCTCAAGGTGTGTGGCGCATTTACGTTGTAGATGTCTATGGGTTCCAGTAACCGCTTAACACCAAGTGGGCTGTGAGCTCGTCCACACATCTAGGCAATGAAAATAAAATAAAAAAAGAATGATGTCGGTCCATCGTGTTGGAGATCGTCCGCAAGATCTTTTGCCCTCGACTTTCCCTTGCACCACCAACCGCTCAATGGAGTCCTCATTACGAGTGATGTGCCCGAAGAACTTGAGGATTCGTATTTGGACTGTTGACGATAGTCTCTCCTTGATGTTAAGCTCTTTCAGGATCGAAACGTTGGTACGATGCGCGGTCCTAAAAATCGCTAATTTTTTACTTACGTGTTAAGGAGCAAGCGCAAGAGAGGATTAAGTGGAGACAACTTGTGAGGGGCCTATGCACCAGCCGGGTACCGAAGGACTACAAGAACAACAATAACAATTCGCTTGAATACTATTAATAAAGTTGACTTTAAAATTAATATTGTCGTGGTCTAAAGCGTAAGACACTTAAGGTGAGTACATAGTATCGAGCGATGCTATTATACAGGTGTTCAAATCTCGCAGTCAGGTATTTCCTCCCATTTATAACACAATTTTATATAATAATAGCTTCCTTTACAAGTATGTTTCATGGGACGTGAATTTTTCGTGATTAAATTGCAATTTAGCACTTATATATTAATAATAATAACATAATATTATATAATTAATAATAAGCACTTCAACTTTAAATTAGTACAATGATTAACTAAATTTATTACGTTATCTTAATCAGGATATCTTTTGAATTAGCTATTTTGATATCCGATGGTATGGTGGTGTGTGTTACTGGAGCCCAAAGACATCTATAACGTAAATGCGCCACCCCCCTTGAGATATGAGTTCTAAGGTCTCAAGTATAGTAACAACGGCTGTCCCACCCTTCAAACCGAAACGCATTACTACTTCACGGCAGAAATAGGCAGGATGGTGGTACCTAACCGTGCGGACTTACAAGAGGTCCTACCACCAGTAATTACGCTAATTATAATTTTGCGGGTTGGATTTTTATGACACGATGTTATTCCTTCACCGTGGAAGTCAATCGTGAACATTTGTCGAGTACGTATTTCATTAGAAAAATTGGTACACCGGTTCGAACACCGGTGCATCGCTCAACACGAATGCACCGGACGTCTTCTTATACGTTACGTTAAACAATACACGACTAATAATTGATTCAATAAGTGAAGTAATTCAATCGGTGTTCTAAAATAACAGAATTATCAAGAAAAATATTATTAAAGGCATACATAAATACATATTTACAAAAATGAATGAATGTTTGGAATTGTTTGGAAAAAATAATTAGATATAATATGTATAATTTACCGGTACGTTAAAATAATTATTGAAACGAATCGTCGCTTCAGTTAGCGAGATAGGTAAATTTATATATAAAATTAATTTTTGTAAGTGCTCTTGGCTTTACGTTATTCTTTTCAATTTAGATACAGAACACTCTCATAATATCACGAGGGGGGACTAGAGCAATTGCGTTGTGTTTCCACCCAATTTATTCATAAGGTTCATAGTATGTTTCTGTAGACGATGTAACATAAGCTAAATGAATTTCCGCTTAACTTTTCATACGTTACATATTGCCCCTGAGGAATCATACATTTATAACGTATTTGTTCACTATAAGAAGGTTTTTTCCTTTTATTTTTCTTATCTTTCCTAGTAAGGTTTTTAGGGTTTTACTAAGTTCATCTAACGTGTAGGCGAGCTCGTGGCTACCAAATTTTCTAACAATAGCCGTAGCAAGAGCAGTATTTCCCTCTATCCGATGATTTGTAAGCGAAGGCTTTCACGGTAGGCAGCGGCTTGGCTCTGCTCCTGACATTGCTGAAGTCCATGGGTGACAGTAACCACTTACCATCAGGTGGGCCGTACGCTCGTCTGCCTACAAAGGCAATAAAAAAATTTTGTCCCTTTGTAGTAAGGTGACACTCTACAAAACTTGCATACGCCCGATCCTGACCTACGCAAGTGTTCGCTCACGCGGCCCGCACTAATTTGAAACACCTTCAAGTCGTTCAATACCGTTTTTGCAGGATAGCCGTCGGAGCACCGTGATTCATGAGGATCGTGGATCTCCATGACCATCTATCTGGAGCTTGACTGCATCAGTAGGTAGTTCAGACTAACGGTGTTTTTAGGTACCTCGAGCAGTAGTCACCGTTTTCGTCGAACCGGTCGCCTGCGACGAAGGGTTCGGCAGAGTAAAGTAACCCATAGAATCAGCTCATTGAGTTTCTCGCCGGATCTTCTGAGTGGGTCGCGTTTCCAATCCGGTGGTAGATTCTGCGAAGCACTGTTAGGGCGAGTGTTAGCAACACCTCCGGTTTGGGCCCCGAGAGCTCACTTACACGCTAGGGTAATGCTGATAGCCTTGAGAAGCTATATCAGTATTACCCTGGGAAAAAAAACCGATGTAGCAATTACATCCGCGAATAGTGAAAACGCAAACGAAGGAAGCGCGAATAAGGATCTTTTACTGTACAGCCGCATAGCTTCTAAGTTTAAAACATTTGTACCATTAGCTAACATTACTACCTAAAGTCTACTTCGATATATTAATATGTAGATGGATTATTCTATCAAATAATGTTTTAAATTCACTTAATTTCGACAAATAAACTAAACCGATTGTGTTTGATACCTTATGTTTTAAAAGCACGGGTTTTATTTTATTTAAGTAAATTATATTCGTTATTATTTTTTAATCTTTCTACTTTAACAAATAAAAAATCAATCATTATACAGATTGCAACATACTTAGTTACAAACGAAATTGTGTATTCTTCTTTTTAAATATATTTGCGTATTCTTTTTAATTAAAGTACTTCGTAGATCGAAAGCAAGGGTTTTTAAAATAACAATTAAAACCAAAAAACATTAACAAAATTAATTCTTATAATGATTAATGAATTAATTAAGAACCTGTTATGATTTCTAAGGCCCTGTTTATTGTAATAGTTAACAAATTAATAATTAACGACTACAGATTCATGCCGAAATTGTTTTCTATGAATTTCCAGCCATCTTGATTGTTTTTTGTAGGCAAAATATCTTACAAAAAAAACTTTTACTGACGATAGAGAGGATTTGCATATTTGACCTTATTTATTGTAGGACTACCAGCCTACCTACATTATCTGTCACGGAGTGGTCATTATTCCATTAAAAGACGGGACCACCATAATACATAAAAAGTTATAGTTCGACAATATCTTTCAAGGGATTCAAGGTATGAAGTAATGGTTATAATACATTATTTTTTCGCTCAATCAATCTTAAAACAATATACCGTAACTCATTCCCACAATTCTTCAGTAGACTATAGAGCATCCAAAGCAATTGGACATAATATCTACATTTGTATGCTCGAAAACCTTTATCCCTCCTCTTATAGTAATCGAAAAAAAATTGAAATCGCAGTTTTTTTTTTTTCAATAAACAAAAAAAAAATATTGATCTTGTAGGAAAACGATCTTGAAATGTCAGTCAGAATAGAGTCGAATTTCGATCATTAGGCGAACAATAATTCAATGGACAGACAAAGTCACCGCCTATCTAATGTTAACCTTACATAGTAAACATTACTTTTACTATCTAATTTCAAAAAGAACAGGCGCAGTGATAATCTTACTTTATGTGTATTAAAATACAAAAATTTGAATGGAAATATGTCTTAGCCTTTAAACATAGCGTTAAAGTCGTGTTTCCGCTCGGTTGGGTTCCCAGCGAAGTAATAATTTCTCCGTTGGAGGAATAAAACTTTCATGCGAACGCGCGGATAATTAACACTTAAGCCTTTCGTATTCTCTGTAACGTTACGCTCGCCCCGCTGACTATGTCATGCATATTATATAACAGGAAATTGAATAAATATGCAATAGCAACGTCTTTGTTAAAAAAATTGTTTTTTAATGTACAATGCTGTGTCTTTGGCACTGGCTAATTCTATCTATTTTGCTGATAAAGAAGATATTACGTCTTGTGTGGCTACGAAACGACTTCCCTACACTCTGCCCCGATCCTCGCCTGAGACAGAGCTCGGCAAAGGGGTTTGACAAATTATATATTACCTGTTTTTTTAATTCACTCTATAATTTACAAACTACGCATGTTGCCTGCCTGCCTATTTTTAGCCAATGTCTGACAATTTAGATACAAACAATGTATTTAGGTAAAAACGATGTCCATGAAAATCAGTTTTAAATTGATCGATTTAAGGATTCTATTGATAGCAAGAATTTGGCTATTATACCCACACTAAATAAGACTAAGACTAAATAAGAGATAAGTCAGCCGGATGTGTAGCTAAAATAATTAAAAGCATTAAAACTGGTGAAAGTTAATTTGCTGATGTAGTATTGACCTTGACAAAATCCCATAACAAAATGGCTGCCTATCGGCTACAGCAATGACTGGCACAAAACAACAGCTTCTGTACTTCCATCGGTGACCGGCCTGAATATACATATTATGTGGCTCTAATGAAATAGTAAAAAGCAACATCCAGGAGTTCAACTAAGAAAACGGATTAGATTACAGCTCTCTCAGAGTTTATTCAAATTCTTGTCGACTTTTTGGCGGGAACGCGATGAGTGAAGTGGTGTGATTTGTTTTATTTTGTCTATTTAATGTTAAAAGTGTAATAACGGTGGTTTATTAACTGTTTAATTCTTCCCAATTGATTAATGTCTCAAATTAATAATCTTCATTTCATTTCATCTCATCATTTTTCATAAAAATAAGAATATAAATTAAAATAAGACATGACTTAAAGATCTTAGTTACCAGGTCATAAAATCCCTTAAAAAAATGTCAAATTCTTGTCCATTTAAGAATTCGATCTTGCTACCTGGAGTTCTAATTAATAATTATACTCATATTTCTCACCCATTAAACGAATCCTGCATTGGATTAATTAGATAGGTACCTATTTATTAATTGGATAAACGAATAAAACTACTTTTTAATATATTATATAAATATATATGAAGTTATTATTATCATATACATATACCTTATATAAAATATAAACTAGTGTTTCATTAACCTTCAAAATATGTTTTAGTTTAGGTACAAATTTATTCTACATCTTCTTACATGCTCGTGCGGTCTTTTTGTTTTGATTAATGTGCACATTTATAGTAATTATAGAAAAAAACTCAAAAGCAAAAGTTTATTAACAAAGTTTTTTTATTTTATTTTATTGCCCTTATAGGCAGACGAGCATACGGCCCACCTGATGGTGAGTGGTTACCGTCGCTCATGGACTTCAGCAATGCCAGGGGCAGAGCCAAGCCGCTGCCTACCGCTTAATACTCTCCATAAGCCTCATTTGAAGAAGGACATGTCATAGCGAGACCGCAGACCCAGAGGTTCCAAACGATCCGAGAGAATGGGATTATCGACAATCCGAACAGCCCTCTTCTGTAGGGAGTCAAATGGAAGAAGCTGGTATTTGGGAGCCCCGGCCCAGAGATGGGAGCAGAACTCACCGCGAGGCCGGACTTGTGCTTTGTAAAGCAAAAGCCTTTGTCCAGGCGTGACCGTGTACCGCTTCGCTCTGTTGAGGACTCCCAGCATTTTGGACGCCAACTTGGCTTTGCCTTCCAAATGACTCCGAAACTGGACGTCGCTCTAAATGTCGACCCCAAGTATCCCGATACTCTTGGAAGGTTGCAGGGATACTCCTTGAAATTGCGGCGCCATGACAAAGGGGTCCTTCTTCGCAGTGAACGCACAAACTTGTGTCTTTAACGGGTTGAATTGAACCAAGTTCAATTCACCCCATTTGGAGACTCGCCCCAGAGAGTTCTCCACTTCAGACACAAGTTTTGATCGTCTGTCTTGCACCACGCTTGTAAAAACTTGCACCAAAGTTTTGTAAAATTACCACATGAAAACCGAAAGGGACCAAACTGGAAAATTGAATGTAATAATAACATCAAAATCTTGCTCATATACTCGGAAAATACTTACCAAAACCTCGTTGGGGAAGAAAAGTTATTTTGATATGTTCTTAAAACCTGTTATGGATTAACATATCTCAAGATCATAGAATATTAACAAATTCTCCAGAAACTGAAAGAGTAGACGAAAAAGTAATAAGAAGATACAGTAGAAACTGTTCTGAGGTCTAGATAAATTAAACCTTACTTAAAAAAACACACAGAAAGGGAATAATTGTAAAAGCATCGTAAAGAATTTTAAAAAGAAGGCACTAGTTTGCTTCTTTCTAATGAAGTGCTTACACTTCGCTTCATTTCGAACATGCGAGAAAGTTTAAGCTCCTTAGCACCGAATAAAAACCCACTGAACTATGTATTATTCTATGTTAAAATCGAGAAGTTTTGCACAAACCCAGATTATGTCGGTCACTTACTTTTCTTTGAAAATTTTCATTTAAAATGCAAAGATTTTATAATAAACAAGAAATAGTGATTTAGCTGCAGATAGCCAGAAATTATAGGATGATTTGTCTCCATAGTTCTAATATTAACAAATAATGATCCAAATAACAACAAATAAAATAATACTTGTTTTTAACAAATTCAACTATTAAGTCAAAAATGATTATTGAAAAACTAGAACGTGCTTTTGTGATTATTCTGTTCCAAAAGATGAAATGAATGAAACCTGAAAAACATATATGTACATTGTACATAATAATCTGTTCTTATAACAACCAATAACAATTCACATAAAGATACCAAACGTTATTTGCTTAATGTATCATCTGTCTTAGGCTTAATATAAATTCCTTTACATTCCAAGCTCGATCGACTGTGACCCGTGAACTTTGGTAGCCTTTCATTTGATTGATCCTATACTCGCTGTTTTATCTAACGAATACCTAATACCCAACTTGAAATATATTATATTGTCCAAGATTAGTTTTCTTTTCAATAAGCCGTTTTATTAATAAGAGTGTCTCGACGATATACTTTGATGCTTTAATGAAATAATATTTCTAAAGATGAAATCTATTTTATTCTGTTTGTTCCACACGAATTGGTAACACGCTTCTGCTAAAATCGCTATTATTTAAATTTATTCTCAAATTACACATATCAAGATGGACGGCAATATTTACTTTGTGTACTGCCTGTGAATTCCAGTTTACTCAAAAACGCTTTATAGTAAACCGAATTAAAAATTATTGTTATGCCAGTGATCCCAGACACATATGCAAATTTTTCAGAAATGTCTTGAAATAACTAAGTAAAAATTACATTGAATGATTACTTTACATACATAGATGACGGTAAACTAAACGATAAACACAATCAGTGGGTTGTTGTTTCTCGCCGGATTTTCTCAGTGGGTCGCGATTCCGATCAGGTGGTAGATTCTGCGAAGCACTTAGCTTACTAGGGCTAGTGTTAGTAATTCCTCCCAGGTTGAGCCCGTGAGCTCATCTACCTGTCCGCACGTAGCTAGAATAGCCCGTTAGGCTACCAGCTAATAGGCAGGGAAAAAACAGCTAAAGATAAAAAAAAACGTATAATTATAATTCGTTTTTTAAACTTTATATCCCGCTTTGATATTCCACAATCTTGTGAGATATTTTTTTCACAATATTCATCTCATCAACCTCTGATCACCGGCATGTATCACAAGCCCATACAAATTTGAACTTTCTAATTTATTGCATGATCATCACTCTCATAATAATGTAACATAACAACATAGTAGCTCAGCCATAACTTAAGGCAATGTTAGCGTGCACCATAGAAATGATTTTCAAATTTACAATTCGCGAGAGTATTTCGATGTCGGTATAATACCATTGGTAGGTACGTATCGTGTTCGTAAATTTACAAATTAATCGGTAAATTACTGTTGTAATTTAATAGTGAACTTATACTTTCAAAATTAACAACGATTTTCAAGAAATTTGCTCACAATATTTATCTAATAGTTATTGTTATCTAAAACAAACTGTCGACACCACTATTCTGTCATCAGTGGCTGACTTTACGTATCCCTTAACCATTAATCACAGTACTTGGGCCGCGATTGTTCTAAGATTGTGACTCGAAACAGCAGAAAGCCAGTAATTATTATTCTGCGAAGCAACAAACTCATCAATCAAAGTACTCGGAACGCCGCCTACGAGGTTCCCGGCAATCTTAACCTTTGGCTATTACTATACTTATAGATAACTATAGGATCAGTCTAGAGGCTGATATTATTTGATATTATTTTTCTATTTCCATTTGATATTTGTTTTTTCTTTCTTACACAACATTTTCATATGTTTTTAACAATAACAGGGATTACATTTTAGTATTGCGAGTGCGTGTGCTTGAGCTTGTATCACCATTTTTTTTCCTACATATGCTATATCAAATAGCCTTGAGAGGCTATTTCAGCTTTTCCTTGACGTTAGGTGAGCTCACGGGGCTCAAACCGGGAGTGTTGCTAACATTGGTCCTAGCATTAGCAGTGCTTCGCAGAATCTACCACCGGACCGGAAACGCGATCCACTGAGAAGATCCGGCGAGAAACTCAGTGGGCTGTGTCTATGGGTTAATTCACTCGTCGAGCCCTTCGTCGCAAGCGACGGGTTCGACGAGGACGGTGACCGGAAATCACTACCATAATTCGTATAAACGTTTGTTGGAGATTTTTAATATTTTCTTTATTCTTTATTTGTACACACTGTTAATAAAATACAGTAATTGGGATAAGATATAAAAAATGGCGAGCTTAACTCAACAATTGAGTTATCTACCAGCTAACCGTTCTCAAAGAAGGAAAGCTTTACATTAGTGGGTAGATGAGTACAATCTAATTAGCAATAAAAATAACAAAAATAAACACTAATACATAATATCAAACTATATACATACACAATTACACACATAAATAACATAAACATATACATACACGTACATATATAATGAAATACATAAAATAAATACATATAAGTAATACTAAATTGATAGATAGTGCTCCTTTAATGCCTTCCTGAATACTTCAAGTGAGGGACTTGCACGGATTGAGTGTGGAACTGAGTTCCACAGACGCACAGAGTGCACAGTGAACGAACCACCGTAGCGGCTGGAAGAGTGAGGGGGAAAATTAAGGAGAAGGGATCTACTTGTACGACAGGGTACACCACGGGGCATCTGGTACCCGAAGCGCTCACGGAGGTACTGGGGAACAGCTGGGTTATTGAGGATGTTGAACAGCATACATAAAACATGTACATCATGGCGAAGTCGGATAGGCAACCAATTAAGTTGTGATCTGTACTGCGAGACATGATCATATTTGCGTAAACCAAAAATAAAGCGTATGCATAAATTTTGTAACCTTTCCAGTTTGTTCCATAGCCCCTCCGCGGCGTCGAGGAAGCAGACATCCGCATAGTCAAGGAGAGGAAGCATAAGGGATTGGGCCAGGGTGACTTTAGCTTCAAAGGGCAAGAAACGCTGAAGACGCTTGAGAGACTGAAACGTGCAATGCACTTTCCTGCTAACTAAATTTATCTGACTGGACCAAGAGAGATGACAATCAAGAACGATACCTAGGTTTTTTGCTGTTTTAGAATAAGCGATTGGAATTCCATCTACTTCCATCACAAGAAGTCCAAAAGATTTAGCCCAAGCACTAATTCTACCAAGATCTCCATTGATTTCAGCAATAGCTGGAGCAACATCATCAGCTTTAAAATGTATATAAATCTGCAAATCGTCAGCGTAGAGATGGTAGTGAGAAGTCAGTACCTGAGTGATTTCATTAATAAAAATAGAGAAAAGGAGAGGAGATAGTACGCCACCTTGAGGTACACCCACAGTTAAATCACACCATTTCGATGTAGCATCATCAGAGCGGACACATTGCGAGCGTCCCCGAAGATAAGAGTCAAACCAAGTTAGAGCAAGTGGAGATACATTAAGAGATCCAAGGATACTTAGAAGGATGTCAAAGTCTACTGAGTTAAAAGCTACTGAGGTAAAAAATATTATTACTAGATAGACGAAACGAGCGTTGAGCCCACCTGGTACCAAAAGCAGAACCGCTCCCATAGACATCAAAACGTTAATGCCGCCAGCCGCCTTACGACATGAGTTCGTAGCCTTAATTTTACAGTAAAACGGCTGGCCAAGCCTTCAAACTAAAACGCGTTTTTACTTCACGGCAGATATAAGTACGGTATTTACGTGTGCAGGTTCGCAAGACGCCGCCGCGCCGCGCCACCATTGATTAGTACCATTTCACTTTTACCATCTCATATTTAACTGGCAGACTTAGACCTACTTTAAAAAAAATTAAAAAAGCCTCGAATCGTCGTTGTGGGCTAAAAAATAAGGCGCCTTGTGCATTAGTATCAAGTAATGCGACTGTGCCAGTGTTGGAAACCCGCAAGCAAACTATCAAATCTTCATGAACGACTTCCACGGCGAAGGAGTAAGATCGTGTAATAAACCCACAAAAAATATAATTTGAGTAACTACCGGTGGCAGGGCGTATTAAGAACCCGCGTGGGTAGGTACCACCGCCCTGTCTATTTCTGCCGTGAAGCAGTAATGCGTTTCCGCTTGTAAAGTGTGGCAGCCGTTGTACTTTAAAAACTGAGACTTAGAACTCATGTCTGACTGTGGTTGATGACATGTATGTTATTGATGTCTATGGGATTCAGTCAGGTCATAGACAAACACGTACAATTTTTTTTATATACCATTAATATTTCACCAAATCATCCAGCTTAGTTATATTAGTACGATTTAATGAGATCAAATTAACGTGATTGATCATGTCTCTTAGCAATACGAGATCCATTATCTATCGTCTATCACAGACACATTGTATATAGCACGTGCTACAGAACAGAGAAGCAGTTCATTAATCATATATATCATTGTATTATTTTAAATTAAGAAAAGAATTAATGCTATAAATGAATTTAGGTTCAATAAACTACATCTTCGAACTAACGATCGTTGGCTGAAAATGTAAAACAATTGCTGAATTTTGCAATTTAGTTCTGAGAATACGACCTTTTAGCAGATATTTAATGGACTGGGACCATTAATTTACATTGAAAAGGTCAATTTTAAAACATTTCTCTGAAGTATCGTGTTTACAAAATTGAACTTTTGTGTTGAACTTTAAAAACTCTAAGCTCGTCGTGGCCTAAAGAATAAGCCGTCCGGTGCATTCGTGTTGGGCGATGCATCAGTGCTCGAATCCCAGGCGTGTAACAATTTTTCTAATGATATACGTACTTAACAAATGTTCTCGATTGACTCCCACGGTGAAGGAATAACATGGTGTAATAAAAATCAAACCCGAAAAACTAAAATTTGCGTAATTACTGGTGCTAGGACGTCTTGTACTTGTACGCCCTGCTTATTTCTGCCGTGAAGCAGCAATGCGTTTCGGTTTGAAGGGCGGGGCAGTCGTTGTAACTATACATGAGGCCTTAGAACTTATATCTCAAGATGGGTGGCGCATTTACGTTGTAGATGTCTATGGGTTCCAGTGACCACTTAACACCAGGTGGGCTGTGAGCCCGTCCACCCAACTAAGCAATAAAAAAAAGAGGTTTCTAGTTTACTGCCATGGCAACTTCGAAACATATTGTAGAATAATCATTTAATCATCGTGTATCACGGTCCTGCCCATTAATGCCGTGAAAGGACACGTAACTGGAACAACCTCTTAGGTAGCGAATAGGTAGGGGAAAAGCATTATTGGCTTTCGTTTGTGTATTAGGATAACTGTCTCAGCCCACTCACTTTCTCCCCAGATCTCAGTAGGTCGCGATTCGGATCTGGTGGTAGATTTTTTTATTTTTTTTTACTGCTGATTCTGCGAAGCACGGCTCTTGCTAGGGTTCGTGTTAGCAAATTCCATCGAGTTGAACCAGTGAGCTCACCTACCCCACCGGGCGTAGCTGAAATAACCTTTTCGTAGATCGTATTCACGACAGTAAAAACCTAATCTAAAACGTAAATGCTCTACCTATTTAAGGTCAAAATCAACATTAAGTGATCACAGCTTAATGGTTTCATTTTAATAAACTCACTAAATCGCACTACTCACTAAATTATACTTACTAATTAATTAAGTATTCACTATGAGTACTGACATAATTATAGTTTCCCTTGCGGTAAACAAATATTACTTCAAACCTGTCCTTAAGAATTAAATTAACATATCACTTTGAAGACATTTAGGAAAGGAATGTTTCTAATAGATGTGCTAAAAAATATAAGTAAAATCCATATTATGATTAAATTTTACAATATTAAAAAAATTCTATTATTTTGAGGTCGCACGATTAAGTAATTATCCTAAGTATTTCTGCGCCGTAGGTCCGATTTGAAGCATAAGACAGAATTCCAACAATTGGAACTATTGGCAACATACTGTCTGCGAAATTGGTTTTACATTTTCCTAAGATGGCGGCATTACAGTTCTAATGTACCTAACTCATCTGACCATGAATAGCAATAAAATAAAGTTACAAACGTTGTTATCAAGTAGAATTATTTCAGCTTATCTCAGCCTAAATGGAAACTGCTTAACAACATTAAAACTAATAAAACAGTTATGTTCCCCTGAATGTTGGCCCAAACATTAAATGTTTTATAACTACCATAAACTAATGACCTATTATGTTAGTTACATCTTTGTAGACAATTTTATACGATGGACGGACCATAACGTATGTTCTTAATCAATTGTTTTTTTTTTAGCGGATCTAACCATAAATTTTTTACTCGTGCATCTTGTGAGTCCGCACGGGTAGATACCACCAACCTGCTTTTTCCTACCGTGAAGTAGTAATGCGTTTCAGTTCGAAGGGTGGGGTTGCCGTTGTACTATAAAAACTGAGACCTTAGAACTCATATCTCTAGTTAGGTGGCAGCATTTACATTGTAGATGTCTATGGGCTCCAGTAACCACTTGACACCAGGTGGGCTGTGAGCTCGTTCATTCATCTAAGCCATAAAAAATCTATAGACGTTTATGTTATCATCACAGTAAAAGAAACGACGCCATTCGCGAGGCAGATCACGTTAACATATTACTATGTACTTCATAATCGTTTAGAGTTACACACATAAATAAGAATTATGGGCATTTGCTAAAATATTTGGAGGCATTCTAATAATAAGTATTTGTGTCGTAAAAATGGTTGTTGACAAGCATTTATTGTTAGCATAAAAACGTTAATTAAAACGGCGACGTTAGGTAAACTCATTCTTTTTGTTTAAAAACAAATACTCCTTCGAGATCTAGTCGTTTTAATATAATTCTTCTTCCTATTCGTACACTCTTGACAGAGTGGTCGTGGTCATGCATCAGTCGGATCCTGCGATACCGATGCTCTCGCGATGCGACGCCATGTGGCACGATGTTTCGCAGAGTGAGAGCAAACATTTATGTTGGAGTGAGTCACAGATTTTATGAGGTCGGTCCATCGTGTTGGAGATCGTCCGCGAGATCTTTTGCCCTCGACTTTCCCTTGCACCACCAACCGCTCAATGGAGTCCTCATTATTAATATTATAATATTTAATATAATATCTGCTTAGTATTTTCAATGGCAATATGTGAGTAATTAATTTGATCCCGAATTTCGGTCTTCCAGTCCAATTGGTTCATGCAAGAATAAAACACTGAAAAATGTTTTGTAAATATTGTATTTATGCGACCTATTTTTTAAAATCCAAAGTTAGCTTGAAAAATAATGAAAAATACCCATTTTTTATTTATTAATTTTGATGTTTCCGTGTGTTTTGAAGAATTCATAATTAGGTATGTGTCCGCTCAATACTATACGGTACATCCGCTCATGTGTTTAGCAATAAAAAATTACATAAATATGTACAAAGAAAAAGATTACTTTCTGTACAAAATAATTTATTTGAGAAAAGGTTAAAATTTATAAAATTGAGCAATAGCATAAAACGCACTGAGATAAAAAATATTAAATGATAAATACGCAACAAAACCTTTCAAAATTAAATGTCTAACAATAGTTTAATGAAACTACTCTATGTACTATAAGTATTTCTAAAAAGATTAAGCTATAAGAATTAATCTAAAACTACTTTATTAATACTCTTGGGAACGAATTAATGAATGGAATGATGTGTCGTAGTTTGTTTCGTCGACAACGGAATGCCTAAATTAGGGAGCTAAACAAAAATATCAAGAGATTATGTTATACTTTTTGTTTGTTATTTTCGCTCCTTGACGGTTTTTTTTTATTGCTTAGATTGGTGGACTAGCTCAAAGCCCACCTGGTGTTAAGTGGTTACTAGATCCTATAGACATCTACAACGTAAATGCGCCACCCCCCTTGAGCTACAAGTTCTAAGGTCTCAAGTATACTTACAACGGCTGCCTCACCCTTCAAACCGAAACGCATTACTGCTTCACGGCAGAAAGAGGCGGGGTGGTGGTACCTACTCGCGCGGACTCGCAAGTGGTCCTACCACCAGTAATTACGCAAACTATAATTTTGCGGGTTTGATTTTTATTACACCGTGGATGTCAATCGTGAACATTTGTTGAGTACGTATTTCATTAGAAAATTTTGATACCCGCTTGGAATTGAAACACCCGTGCATCGCTTCAACACGAATGCACCGGACGTCTTCTCCTTTAAGTTTATAACGACTTCACTGACGTGGTTTTGAATGTTAAATGTTTTAAATAGAAATAATTTTTGGTCTTTATGCATCTTACTAATATCTTACAAATCCATTATTTAAGTCAATACTTATAGAGATGTTCGAAACAATTTACAAAATATTATTATTTTAAAACTGTCAAATTACGCACCATATCACATTACTTACAATATTTTCGAATGCAAATTTAAATTACTTTTGTTTGGAAATATTGTGGATTGTACTGTATCAAGAAAACAGCAAAATGATCAGTGTCCCAAAAGTAAATTTTTCCAGGAAATACTGCTGATTTCTACTTGATGCGAAAGGAGGCTCAGCTTTGTGCAGCTCATAGGAGTACATTCATCATCATCATCATCATCAGCTTTTATCTGCCCACTGCTGGACATAGGCCTTCCCCAATGCCTTCCATATAATGCGGTCCTCCGCCTTCCGCATCCAACGACTTCCCGCCGTGCGCACTAAGTCGTCAGTCCACCTAGTTGGAGGACGCCCCACGCTCCTTGTACCCATCCGTGGCCTCCATTCGAGGAGTCCATTGATTTATTTAAAATAAACACAACCATAGCATAATTCTTAACTCGTATTAATCAAAGTAACGGACAATAAAAGAACGGTATTTATGCAGAGCAGTGGAAAAACATACGCCGAAAATTATCGGATAAGGTATCTAAAATATGTACCTAATCGTCCGGAAAACTGGAAAATTAACCAACAGAATGGACAAAAAAATATTTAATTCGCTTTTACAAAAAAGGGTTGACGAAAAATTGTGGCAATTACAGGGCCATTGCAATCATTTCCCATTTAAGTAAGATCCTTCTGTATATAAATATCCTCTTCCCCTTTTTTGATTATCGGATTTTTTTTATTTGAATTATTAAAACCGCGGTAATCGTACTTTAACGACTAATTGTCGTCTTCACTGACATTTTTTTGTTGAGGTATTGTTGAAGTTTTCAATATTGTTTTGATCTACTATCTATCTGATGAAATAATTAGACAGTGTAAACGCACTTGTTAACAATACGCTAGTAAATACGGCCATTACCAGCTGACCACAGAACACTATTACTTGACTGACAAAACCGGCGCCGCGGCGCCGCGGCGTATGCGCAATGTAGGCGTGAGGTGATGGTTTGCTATTGGATATAAAATAATTAATAATTAGGAATTTAATTGTTTTTATGATCGAACAATAACCAATAGTCGTCGAACAAACGATAATTGATCAATATTAATTAATCTGAGCGATAAAAATAAAGATATCTAGTAAAGAGAGCCAACGTAAGGGTTTTATTTAATTAATTATATTATTATTTGTTTAATTAATTATAAATGAATAAAAGACGAACAAACCATTTTTACATTCGAATATTAACGAACAAACGACGGACAAATAATAAAAAAAAAACCGAAAATCAAAAAAAGGGGTCCAAATTCAGTGAGCCAAAATACAGTGGGGAAATTATAATAAACCGAATAAAAATACTCAAGACTTGGTTTAAAAATCTAGATACCAGGCCATAAACTCAAAAAAAAAAACTGACGGAACCGACGAACCGACGGGCAGCGTGACCAGATTTAGTAGATTTCTACTTTTTTGGTAGATTTTAAGGTACTGGCAGCAGAATTTAGTATGTAAAAATTATTTGGTACATTTTAGTAGAATTCACGCTTTTCACTACCGGTAAAATGGGGCGATTAGGGACAAATTCCAACTTTATGACCAATTTTAAGGTACATAGTTGTTGATGTATATAATGCTATATCAGGATCAAAATTATTGAGTCTTGGGGGCATCTTTGTTGTCCAATTTAAAACTATGCAACTAGCATTCCAGTTTAAGCAAAAAAAGCAAAAATAGGTGTAATCCCTATTTACCCGGAAATTGCGGTTAATTGGGACGAAATGAGAAATTTGCTAGGGTGGGCACTACTTGGTTTTAATTAATTAATTTATTTAGTTTCACCAACAAAGTGATCATCAATAAAAAAACATTGAAAAACTGACACTCTGAACAAATATTAAATATTTTATTATGTATTACTTAGACATTTTTGTCCACCTTGAGATTTCATTGTTCTTATTACATGTCTGTGCAAAATTGACTTACTTATATTAAATTGCTTAGCTATTTCAACTAAAGACTTATTCCCAATTAGGCAATTTCCCAATTGCTGTTAATTGCTGCCAATATTAAGGGATAATATCTCTTATAAGGCTTTGCACTCTTTGATACGTACACGCGAGGCATATCTAAAAATAGAAAACAATACGTAACTGATAATATAAATATTTACCAAACAATAAAATAACACATTGATAATTTTGAATAAAAGTTCTAAACAAAAAAACACCATGAATAAACCAGATTTTTACCAACAAATTTAAAAAATATTGTTACAACTACAACAACCCTAGAAACCTGTACCTATTTATACTTAGGTCGTTTCTATTTCACGTATTCTCATCCCAATTGACCCCTTTTTCGTTGTTATTCGTACCTAAGACGTCTCCAATATCCCCAAAAACAACAGATTTTTACATGTATTTTTATTTTATCAAATACATTAAAACCAATAACAACTGAGACTTACCTTTAATATGCATGATGGTTCAAACACTAAATAACGTTTATAAATCACAGTCGTCTTCTATTATTATCAAATAAATAAAAGAGAGCAAAGTTTCTAGCACTAAAATAATTAGTACCACAGAAAGTTAATTTGAAACGCAATTTTTTATAAGTTAGCAGTTATTAGCATGCATATTCAGAGTTGTTTTGTAAACTTTCAACATTCTACTATTAAACTACAAAAAATGGAAGATTTTGCAACGAATTTATAACTAAAATTGAGTGTCGAAAGATTTTCCCGGTTTTTTCCCGATTCGCCTCTCAATCCCTAATCGCCCCATTTTACGGTACTCTAATACGTTTTTGGCGTATCGAATAAATTGGGAGTATTCCCCCTTTCATCGAGTGGATTGGAGCTATTTAATTTTCATTCTTTTAGCTACCATTAATTCCGTAAGCAGAGTGTGATAGACTAGTGGGAATTCCTTTACTGAGAATTTTTATAATCCACTTTAAAATGTAACATAAATATACACGAGAATATCGTGATGTCCCATTCATGACGATAATATTATCCTTGTAGTTGTAACATGCAAATTGTTGACAATGAATATATGGAATTAAAATGAAATGTTTCCATGTCTAATTTATTGTCAACTTCTAGTTTGACGTCTGAAACTTATAAGGTGGATAAACGGAGTGAAGGCAGCCAAATCTTTGATGCGAATAGCAAATCAAATATGGCAATTTGCACCAATTTGTGAAGCAAATGACGATACTACCTTTGTCAAACGCTAAAGTGGAAAGAATAATTTCCAATATTAATAGGATCAAGATCGAAATCTATTTAATAATAAGAACGGTGCTGTAATAATGCATGGAAAAAAGGGTCTACGACAGTAGGAAGGTGGAAGTTGTAGATTTGATTCTGACAGAAGTATTATCAAGTGAATAGACTCAAAACAACTTTATAAAAATGTTACCCAACATAAAAACGAAGAATTTTAACTTGAAGTTTCATTTTATTATTTTTATTTTTTAATTATATTTTTATTTAAACTTTAAAAAAAACATTGATTTCTTTAATTAATGGTGGTTTTTTTTCGTTATTTTTATTATTTTATCATTTAATCAAGGAAACATTCATGTTTTTACGTTGTAACACGACAGCAAAAAAAATAATAGAATTTTAGTATTTTCTTGTTCTCTTTTGGTAGAATTCAGTAGCTTTTAATCACCACAAGCAGTAGATTTGTCAAATGAAATCTGGTCACACTGCCGACGGGTCATAAGTGTCATAACTAATCTGTGCGACAGGTAGGGTCAATTTGTTGTTGCGTTATTTATTAGTTTTGCAGTAATTTCATGATTATTGAATAGGGAAAGTGTTGATAAACAAAAGTTGATCTCAAGATGTGGGACCCTACTCACGTTCAAGTGACCGTACAAAAAGCTCGTGGACTACTAATCAAAGGGAAAAACGGTACAAATAACTGTTTTGTTACCATTGCCCTCGGTAAAGAAAAATTCCAAACTTCCGTTAAACATAAAGCCACACAGAATGTGGAATGGTTAGAAGAATGCGAACTACCAATACCTACTCAAGGAAACACCGCTGAAGTTGTACTTAAAGTTTATGACGAAGATTTTGTTAAAGATCATTTATTGGGTCAAGTATCGATTCCGTTAAAAGACCTCGATGTGTACGAGCGGCCAAGAAACCGCTGGTACAAGCTGCAGGGTAAATCAGGCAAAGAAAATGACAAGGACAGAGGTGAAATAGAAGTCAAAATAGCCTTCACAGTGAAGGAAGGCAGCCTCACGGATCTCAGCAAGAAAGACAAGCACAGATCCTCCTTATCCAGCCTGGCACAAAATGTTGGTGGAAGCCTCATGAGCATTGGCAGTATTGAAAAACGTAAAAGTATCAAAAAATTTGCCAAAAATATTAGCTCTAAAATGAATTTAAACAATAAAAAAGATAAGAAAAATGACTCATCATCGATAAGTGGCAGTGTTGGAAATCTAAAAGGTGCTACCTTACCTTCTCCAATCCACTCAACACCTAAAAGATTATCAGAAGCTGACCCTGGTGTCATAAGTGAAGATGATGATGAATTCGCTTTTGATGATTTGTCACACAAAAGTTCAGGCAGTTCACTTAATGTCCAAGCAAGCTATGCACCCAGAAGTTTCAAATATACACCATCACCTGTAAATGCATCTTTAGAAAATTTAGGTGGAGGAGAATTTTTAAGAAGATCTACAAGTAGCACCTTAGCTGTTCCAGAAAAAAGTATTCCACAAAAACCTGTTCGATTGAGCTTGGACACATTCACTCCTCCACAATTACCTACTCCAGTTATGGATTCAAATGATGAATGGTCTCAAAAGTTGCTTCCGAGAAAATCTATGAGTCAATTGGCTATAGATAGAGAGAAATCTTCAAGCCTTGAAAGAAACAAGAAATTAGACAGTCCAAGTTCCTTAAAAGAAAAGCCTAGTCCTAAATTCTTTAAGAAGTTTGTTGGTAGCAGTAAACCAAAAAAATTACTTGAAGAAAGGATTATAGTTGGTGAAGAAAATATTGTTGAGGAAGACTATGTAAATCCTCTGTATCATAACATTCCCAAAACAGTATTGCAACAGTTTGAAGGAAAGACACGAGAAGATTTAATTGTCATGATTTACAATTTGCAAAAAGATGCAGAATTGGAGAAAAAGAAAACGAAAGACTTGGAAAACTATTTGGATGAACTACTCTTAAGAGTAATGGAAACAACACCCCGCATACTCCAGAATCCCTATGTAAGAAACAACAGCATGTATATTCGTAACAAATAACCAAGCAATTGGGTAAAAAAAATATAATGAAACCATTCTTTATCTATTGCATGATTGCATATGATTAATGTGGCATGCCTTAGTCTTTGCAATACCTGTGTAATACTAATAATTATAGTTGGAAACCTGTGTTAATTATTTAACCAATAAATTGTTACTTGTATTACATTTAAGAACATAGTAACATTATTCAAAATGCTACTAACAATAATAAGAAGCAAGCAAATCATTTGGTCAAAAACAGTTAATGCTTATTAGAAAGTTGCAATTCAAATTTGTGGCTGCATATTGTTATACTCATCTTTTATGTTAAACTTTCACTCATTTCACCAACGTTTAACAATCAAATTTGTATAATAAAGATGTGAAGTAGTGCCTTATACATATCGCAATTACACTGTGATATTTCTAAATAGAGGTCCAACTCAAATTAAATCTCCATTATATATTTAATCCTAACAGGAATATAGTAAATTATTTTTAATCACTAAGCAAATATTTTACTTTGTAATATTTTCTTTTCAGAAATTAAGGTGTGAAATACGTAAATAAGTATGATCTGATAAGAAAATCTGGATTATTATTTGACATATTATCAGATTGTATTTGAGAAATCACCTACACTATGTATTATCATAGCAACATATCAAAATGTATCAAATGTTAATAATAAAAGCACTGCCTGATATTTATCAATAACAGTAGTTATTCAAAACTTTAATTTAATGAAGTGCCAAAATTATAGTTTTATATCAAACTAGTTTTCCAATCCTCATGACTAATTTGTCACCTATCAGGTGGTTTTTGTTAATTTTTACAAAGTTTATGTCTATTCTATCTAGAGATTATAATGGTTATGATAATATTTCTTAAATATTTTATATTTAAAAAATAACAACAAGCATATCATATTTTTTTGCTTTGTTTAATGACTCGTTTGTAAACTAAGTACCTATCTAAAGAACTGATTCGTAAAAAAATAATGTATTAATGCAGTTCTAAGTCTTCAGTCACTTCAAGATGTTACAAACTCAATTTGAACATAATATTATATGTTTTATAAATAATATTAACATCTTGATCTATTATACATAAAATATAGATTGTTTTGGTTGTTTTTTTGTAATGTATGATAATATATTCTTACTACAATACATAAAATCATTATGTTAATAGTGCATGTTTTTTTGTCTTTGATTAATTACCATCACATAAACTGATTCCTGAATTTATCATAAGATAAAAAGTATGTAATAGATGTTTAATAGTTAGTAAAATGTAAAAGAAGTGCAAAATTTAGATTAGATTTATAAATGTGCAATATAAACATCTAAAAGGTCAAGTGAGACATGGTAATAGTCTAGGAGTTGTGCAAAAAATGTTAGGTAATAATCTACTGAGGTTGTCTGAAATGGAGTGATCTGAAATACTTTAAATGGTGTCATATACAATGTGTCAGCATATTTTTGTTCAAAAAACACAGAACAAAATTATAATATAGGTTGTATGAAAGTTATTACATAGTTTAAAGAATTATTCATTATTTTCTATGTTGTGGCTACATTATCGCAATTCTAAGAATATTTAGTTTTATCATGATTAATGCTGTGTTGTTCATGGCCCAAAACTTAGGTTTAAATTTCAATCCTATAATTTGATTGTTCTTTTATGACCATTAACATATTTCAGCACTCATATTTATATTTAAATGATATTTTTGTAAATTTTTCAAATGAATATGCGATCGATTATGACAGAAACAATTTTACATCAGTGCCAACAATTGTAAAAAAATTTAACTTGGTTCAATAAACGACAGCCGATGGCGTAAAACATAAATGAACGCCTTTTCTAAATTCTACAAATATGTAATAAATACAATGCTAATATTGTATAAACTATCCAGATAGCTTAACGACGACATCAAGATTTCGGCTTAATGTCACTTTGTGGGTAAAGAGGATTTTGGTAGGGCCAGGAACTCGTCTGTGAAATAATAATTAAAATATAGACAATACGGTTTTGTTGAATGCTACTTAATATTAATTAGAAATTTTCACTCTCACAATGGAAACCCTAATCTAACGCGAATGTTAACACGAAATTTATCTGTAGCCACAGCATTAGCAATAATTAGTTACGTTAGAAATTAGTAACCAGAATTAAGGATTATTTATTTGATTTTTATTTCCTAATAAACTGCTTACTCTTAATTTTATTTATTCAGTTTAAATGATAAGAGAAAAGTATGTTTTCAAATTTGCTAGGATTTCTGTATGCTAACCCATAAAGATTTTTCAATACATTTTTGTTTTATTATAACCTTTTTGTATATTTATTTGAATTTTGAATTAATGTGTAACACGCCTAGAGCATTCGTATCTAATAATACGAATGTCCTAATGGTGATGTGTGGTGTATGAGTAACTGCAAAGATAGTAGCGGTCATAACTTAAACGACTCCCCTGCATTATCGTCCAAGCATCCGATCCCGCCCAAGAGAACCCGGAAGAAGTAAAGGAGTTACCGCAGTCAACATTGCAACCACAGGCCGACCTCACGGCAACGACGTCTACTACGAATAGCTACTTTTCTAAGTAAATACTTTATTAAATGTTTTTTTTATATAGTTTAGATGGTTGGACGAGCTCACGGCCCATCTGGTGTTAAGCGGTAACCGGAGCCCATAGACATCTACAACGTAACTGCCACCACCCACCTCGAAACATTAGTCGTAAGGTCGCAGTTTTAACAGTACAACAGCTGTCCTTCAAATCGAAATGCATAACTGCTTACGACAGAAATAGGTGGCTACCCGTGCGGACTCACAAGATGGCCTACCACCAGTACAGGTACCGTATGGGTAATTGTAACCAGCCTGCCTATTTCGGTCCTTATACAGTCATACTTTCTGGGTTGAAGAGTGGAACAAACATTCTCTTACACAATGCAATTAAGACTGACTCATGTCTTGTTATGAGTGATGGACGGAATTCGTTTTAATGATGTGTATATACTACAGTAATTACTTATACCGGTTGCGAGCTTCTCTGTCCGTCTACAGCAGTGATTCCCAAAGTGGTCTATATCGACCCCTAGGGGTCTATGACAACCTGCAAGGGGTCTACGTCAGCGAAAAAAAATTGGGGGTCCACGATAGTGGATCTCAACACATACACTGATAGTACCTATTTACTTACATCATACTATCTTATAATATCAAGACATCATTAGCCGAGGAGGTTTAAGATTAACCCTTACAAAATTGACGCCAAATGTTGATAATTTATTATTAAAGCATCAGGTTCATCCTTCTCACTAAAAATATTGACTTATTGCTTATGTTATTTTATTTATAGTTTATTTTATGTTACGTATATTTTACACAACAGATACAAAATTTTATTTTGAGTAGTTTTAATTTAAATTCAATTAATAAATGTATAAATTAACATGTGTTTTTACTTTAAGTTTTTAACACTAAACTTTACTACAGTTAGAAAACAGGAAATCAATATCAGGTAAGTAGGGGGTCTACCCAACACGGAAAAACATGGCAAGGGGTCTACGAGACAACAAAGTTTGGGGAACTCTGGTCTAGAGTAACAGAATAAACTTTAATAGATGCTTACAGTTCACTTACAGAAAACTTAAAATCTGTGTGCAACCTCGTAACAATTTACTGAATAATAGCTTTATATTATTTCAATAAAAAGTGATAATTGGAACTCCAATGGTTTCTTTAATCCTTGGTTTTATTTTATATTTCCTCTTCCTTCCGAACAAAAAGTCGTTTGGTTTATAAAAACATTTATTGCTTCGTAAGATGTATTGTAATATTATTTTATTTGTGTCGACGGCTTTTCACTGCTGCTGGTTGAGGCGCAACTACCGCATACTTTTTTTGCGATAACTTATTCATGTAGTAAATGGTTATCACGCAAAAAATGAGGCTAAAACAACAAAATACTATTATTGTAAAGTTCTATACATATATACAAAGATAGTTTTACATACATAACACTAGTTGAATCTGGTCACGCTTCATTGTCTTCGTAGAGGTATCAACTACTGTGTTTAAATTTAATAGGATAAACGTGCAACTAAATAAATCATGAACTAACATGCAAAATCAGAAATGAGTCGACTATTATCAAAGGCGGCAATCTGACTTTTGGACAATGATTCGTAAATCAGAAAAACGAATTATTGACTTTGTATTCCATTGGCAGTCACAAAACTCTTCGGAACGACATCTTAGATAAATAACAGGTTAACTATTAACCTTTATTTAATGCAGGTTTTGAACCGTATTCTTTGAAGGAGACGATTATATTCAAATAAATCTGTATTGACATATCAATAAAAAATTTTTGTCCAAATGTACAGATTGCCGCCTTTGATAATAGACGACTCAAATATTATAATATTTTTATGCATTAAACAATAAACAGGTAATAAACAAAAATGAATAATCCTATCATGTTAATAAAAATAAATAAATGTAACATACACATTAAATACAAAAACAAGTAAAACTTTAACGAAGTCATAAACTCCAACCGCAAATAGACTTGTCGCAAAACAGTCAAGTGCGATAGGTCAGACTGGGACAGCTGGTACATAATTTACTGTGACCTCATGTAGGGCATGGTGTAGCAGATCTATAGAATCCAAAGACCACAAATGACTTGGGCTACGAGTTTGTTGACCCATTTAGAGCCATCAAAAAATTATAGATTAATGTGGATTATTAGTAAGCCCAAACTAATAGGTACTAGAATCTTGCCGTAAAGCAGTCATGTGTTCTAATTTAAAGTTAGACAATTGATAATACAAAACATTTGAGACTTCAACCTGACTTGTCACAAAATGGCTGAATGAAAGTACGAGAGGAATAAATGCGAGAACTGGTATGATAAAGAGGCCCGAAATGAATGCGTGACCTACTTTTTAATAAAAACATAATACATTTTGTTTAGTTAACATATCGAGGGGTGAAAGGCTAGTTGGCTTAAGCGATATTTCGCTTAATATGTGACATTTATCTTTGTAATTAAAGGTGCATTTTATTTAGTATTAACATCAACAGTTCGATGTTTTTAATTGAACTTTCATTAAGTTTACTCCATTCAAATAGAAGTTTTTTTTTAAATTTTATTTTTCAAATTTTAAACTAAATGGCTCTCCTGTAATGTTGCAAAAATGTCGCTCGCTTAACCCAAGCCAGCCTTTCACCCCTCGATATTAATATATTTACCATGTGGTGAAACAGATCCTGTGGACCATGCCAGCAGCAATCAATGATATTCCCATCGATAGTACTACTTCTGGTAATTTCAATTGGAATGCTTTACCAAACAGAATTGTCTCGAGGTTACCAACAGCCTATATTATGAATGAAAGCTAAGAAAATCATTACACATTAGTTTTTGTAGTTTTATTTTTAATAGTAAGCAAATGAGCCCACAGTCCACCTGGTGGTCACTGTAGCTTATGGAGACCAAAAATTCGGGGAAAATTTTCTCCTACCCGCTGCATAATGAGCTTAGTTAATGTCATAGAGCTGTACTGTTTCCTATTGATCTTTTTATTATTAGAAATTCCACTTGACACATTATATTTTGCTTCTCATAATACAAATTTTTGAGGTACCTCAGTCTCGTACTGAACGGTCGTTGAGCTTCCGCGCTCACTTTGAAAGATTAGGTCCCCGACTGATGGCGGCCGCCGGCTCGCTGAGTCGGCTGTTGCCGAACGTCGGGGACCCCGACATGGTGGTGCCACGCCCTGACCCGGGACAATGTTGCGGCGTTGCGTCGTCCGCAGCGCGCGATTGCGGTCAGGGCGGTTCGCGGATACCGCACCATCTCGTTGGAGGCAGACGTGCTCGCTGGGACGCCTCCCTGGGACCTGTAGGCGGAGGCGTCTGCTGCGGATTACGCGTGGCGATGCGATCTTCGCTCCAGGGGGGAGCCGCGTCCCGGTGCGGCGGAAGTTCGGGCGCGGAAGCTCCAATCTCGTGCTTGAGGCGGGGTCTCGCTGCCTGGCGGACCCCGCCTATGGGTGACGGATCGTCGAGGCCAGCCGTCCGATCGTCTCGGACTGGATGAATCGCGACCGAGGACGGTTCACCTTCCGGGCGACGCAGGTGCTCACGGGACACGACTGATTCGGCCGCTACCTGCTCCTCATCGCCTGGAGAGAGCTGACGCTGTAGTCCCACCACTGCAGTGGCTGCAACGAAGACACGGCGGAGCACACGCTCGCATACTACCAGCTTTGTAGAGCAGCGCCGCGTCCTCGCTGCAAAAATAGGACCGGACTTGTCGCTTGCCACCGTCGCCGCGTCGTGGCTACGATGCGTGGCAGCGACGAGTCCTGGTAGGCTATGCTCGATAGAGAACTCGCAGAAGGAGGCGGTGGAACGAGAAAGGGAGAACTCTTCTTTCCTCTTAGCACCGTGCCGCAGCTCCCGATACGGGGTCGGAAAAGGGCATTTGTGTAGCTCCGGCCACTGTAAGGAGGCAGTCTCCTCCCGGTGACGGTCACGGGGCAGCTTGAGGGGGTTAAGGCTGCGCCACACGCTACCATCACTCTAGCGCGCAGGCACCAGGAGGACGGGACGACGCGTCGGCGGCTGCGGCCTGCGACGCGATTCGCATTATCGTCGTCGCCGAACATACTGTGGAAGAGCAACCTGGTCGGCAGAGTATCGCCTTGACGACCCGTCGGTCGGGTGTTTTCGGGGGGCGCCGCGTGTCTGGTTATAGTGTTGATCGCGGAAACCCCCTACTCTGACCCCGGAAGGAGATTGGACGTCGGGTGTAAGAGTGCAGGGGAGTCGTTTAGTGCGGTAGGGCCCTAAAATTCTTTGAGCCTGCGGTCTGCTCCCAATACTTGCAGATCGTCAAGTACCACATAGGAGGACGGACAGACCTCGTAGGAGGGAGAACGGACCGCAGCCCGAAAAAGAAGTTTAAATTTATAGGCACAGTAATACAAATTTAGACAAGACTAGATACAAGAGCTTTTAAAAAAGTATAAAAGCACAGTTCACATTGATTGCAACCCATCAACAATGTAAAGTTCTGCACCTCTGAATTATCAGCTATACTATAATGGTACAACACAAATAATTGCTGACGTTATCGGCATACACGAGCCGGGCAAACCGAAGAACGAAACCGCGAGTTACCGCCCCATCAGTCTCCCGGCGATAGGCAAACGATACGACCGGCTCCTTCGTAAACGCCTCTGGGACTTCGTTACCGCGAATAAAATTCTTATAGACGAGCAATTTGGGTTCCACGCCAGACGCTCGTGCGTCCATCAAGTGCACCGCCTCACGGAGCACATCTTACTAGGGCTGAATAGGCGGAAACCCATGCCGACAGGAGCCCTCTTCTTCGATATAGCGAAGGCGTTCGACAAAGTTTGGCACAACGGTTTGATATACAAACTGTATAACATGGGAGTGCTAGACAGACTCGTGCTCATCATACGAGACTACTTGTCGAATCATTCGTTCCGATATCGAGTAGAGGGAACGCGATCCCGCCCCCGTCACGTCACAGCCGGAGTCCCGCAAGGCTCCGCCCTCTCCCCGTTACTGTTCATTTTGTATATCAATGATATACCCCGGTCTCCGGAGACCCATCTGGCGCTCTTCGCCGATGACACGGCCATCTACTACTCGTGTAGGAAGAAGGCGTTGCTTCATCGGCGACTTCAGACCGCAGCTACCACCATGGGACAGTGGTTCCGGAAGTGACGCATCGACATTAACACCACGTTGAGCATCCCTCTCCCGTCTAGGCGCGTCGACAAGTCCGCCTCCGCCATTCGCCCAATCACGATGTACGACCAGCCCATACCGTGGGCCCCGAAGGTCAAATATTTAGGCGACACCCTCGACAGAAGGATGACATTCCGCCCCCATATAAAGACGATACGCGACCGTGCCGCCTTCATACTAGGCCGTCTCTACCCGACGACATGCAGGCGAAGTAAAATGTCCCTTAGAAATAAGGTGACACTTTACAAAACTTGCATACGCCCCGTCATGACCTATGCAAGTATAGTGTTCGCTCACGCGGCCCGCACTCACTTAAAATCATTCCAAATCATTCAATCCCGTTTTTGCAGGATAGCCGTCGGAGCTCCGTGGTTCGTCAGGAACGTCGACCTCCATGACGACCTGGACTTACGAGTCCATCAGTAAGTATTTACGGTCGGCGTCGATGCGCCACTTCGATAAAGCGGCACGACACGAGAACTAACTACATTCATGATCCTGCGGAAAGAATGGAAAGCAGTCGACGTCACCCAAAACACGTCATTTCGAATCCTCCCCATCCACTAACGGTGCTTTTAGGTACTTCAAGCACCGGTCACCGTTCTCGTCGAACCCGTCGCTTGCGACGAAGGGCTCGACGAGTAAATTAACCCTCAGACACAGCCCACTGAGTTTCTCGCCGGATCTTCTCAGTGGGTCGCGTTTCCGATCCAGTGGAAGATTCTGCGAAGCATGGCTCTTGCTAGGGTTCGTGTTAGCAACGTCGTCAGGTTTAAGCCCCGTGTGCTCACCCACTAGTTAAGGTTACGCTGGAATAGCCTCTGAAGGCTCAGCGTAGGTAAGAAAAAAATAATTAAGTCTTCATTGAAGAACATCAAAATTTACTACCCCAGAAAACAGTGACATATTCCTCAAACTAATCATGACAGGTCTGTGACTAAATTACACTAACAAGAAAATTCTTCTTTTCAAAGGTGTTGGGACAGATGCTTGATGTCTAACTTCTGGAACAACTAAGGATTTTTGTATTCTTAATTTGCTGCACCAACTGATCAACAACCACTAGATTAAATTTCCATCACTGTCATTCAGTTGAGAACCTAATTTATACCTCAACATATATTTATAGTTCAAAATTGTGCTATAATAAATTAATAAAATATTAATGTGCACATGTCGGTAGATAGCAGTGTTCTGTCTGCATCTGGTGAATCACAATAATGTCATTCCATGGTTTTTTTTTAATGTAACTAAGACTTCAGTATATCAGTGTAGTATATGAGCAGCAGCATTAATAATTTGGTGTCTTTGGGCTTTGATAACACTATAACATCAGATGAAATTTGAACTTGTTGACATAAGCACAAAGTAACAATTTAAATGTTTGAAATGAATGGAATGACACTTTTCCCGAGAGCAAAGCAGATCCCATGGTAATAATGCAGCAAATGAAATAAAAAGGCAGGTTCTAAGCTCACGATTCAGTCATTAGCATCTATAAAAAACAACTACAACAGTAAATTTGCCTACTTACTATTTAAACTTGTGAAACTATTAAGGTTCCGAGGAATAATTACTATCTTAAAGGATACAGTTACAAAGAACATAAACATTAATGAACCAAGATAGCCTCCGAATATAATAGTCATAGGAGACAGTATGAGCTGTGGTTTGTACATTTGCATTCCAGAAAATATCAAAAGGGTTAATATTGACGACAGTACGAAGGACGTGGCACTGTTTACCGCTGAAAATAAAATAAGGTGTTAAACTTTCAATTCCTAAGAACGTAAATTATAAACAAACTATATTGCTGATTATTTACATACCCATTTTGCCGTATTTTATTTGAAGTAATTTGGACAACTTGTATTTTTACTGATTATAACCTAGATGACAGGCTTGTGATTTTAAGTTTAACTGTCATTGTTAATGACACTTCATAGCATCTTAATTTTTTTAGTATGGCAATCGGTTCTTTTAAGATCGTTTCCAGCGTCCAGGGTAACTAAGCAATACTTTCTGAATATGTAATACTTGTAATAGACCCTATAATGCTAAAAATCAGCTTATTCAGTTAAATCACGAAAAGCCTGGTTAGGCTCTGTTAGGATTGGCTGTAAAATGTGTAATAACGGTGGTTTATTAGCTGTTTAATATCTGTGAAAGTGCACAAATGTTGGTAAATGAAACAAACGCCGGGCGTAGCTTCTCTGGATCCACCAAAATCCCATTGAAAAGTCTCAGTAAATAACCACCATTTTACTGAGATTGTATTTCATCCCATATAATCTCATCTCATTTCATTTAATTTCATCTCAGTTGATTAATGTTTCAAATTAATCATCTTCACTTCATTTCATTTCACTCTATATAAATAAGAATATAAATTTTAATTAAAATAAAACTTGACCTAATAAAGGCCTTAGTTACCAGGTCATAAAAAATATTTAAAAAAAAACAAGAAAAGTAGCTGATAACAATCTTATCAGTAAACTGCTGTTTACATGTCAAAAATAGAGAATGATTTCAAACTTTAATTAATTGCAATCATTGCTTTACGTAATACCCAACTAATCATGAATAATGTTACAAAAACTTGCGTTCTTAATATACTCCGTTCTAATAACTTCTTGCAACGTAGTCTTGTAAGTACAGGAAATGTACCTTCGAAAACCGCTCTTTTAATTATATGTACATTCATTTAAATATTTCAAATGATCTGGGTATTAAAAGAATGTGCAGGAATTAGGAGAAAAATTTGAAGGCTCATGTCGGTTTTTATCATCATAAAGCTAATAATGTTCATATTAAAACAAAAACAAAACAAGTTAAGGGTACACAAACCCATAAAAACATTACAAATGTAGAATGTACGTAAGCAAGTATAAACCTAAGTATTTTTTCAGAGTACAGTAGCCCCTGAAATCAGAATTTATGAAGTAGGACCGAGAGATGGCCTTCAAAATGAATCTAAGTTTGTTCCAACAGATATTAAAGTTGAGCTCATTAGTAAAATCGTTGCTGCAGGTATAAAAAATGTAGAATCTGCAAGGTATGTTTACATAATGCTGTAAATGAATTTTAATGTTATATTATATTCTAACAACACAAACAATTGAATAGTTTTAACTTTATAGAGGATTTTATTTTAATAAGCACATTATCCCGATTCAAAAAGTAAAACGTGAAAGTAATATGTTTTAGATGAACAGTAAGTATTAATTACAAATTTTAAATATTCACTAGAATAAATAAAGTATTTTGTATGTTTTTAGTTTTGTCAGTCCAAAATGGGTTAAACAAATGAGTGACAGTGTTGATGTTATGAAAAATATTCAAAGAGTGCCTGGAGTAAATTACCCTGTACTTGTTCCAAATTTGAAAGGATATGAAACAGCTGTGAGTTTAATTTCTAATCATAACAAAGCCAAATACACAATTCTTTAAAGTTAAACTAGATGTTCATAATAATAATGAACTGACAGATTATTCTAACAATGCTTGTCATCAGTATAATGACCTGATTTAATTCAATGTTATCATCTTGAGACATCGTGTGTGATTTTTCCCAGTTATTTATTTATTTATTATTTATTATATTCATATATATATATATATATCCGAAGGCAGAATTTTAAAATTCCAACCACCCAAAAACCAATATTACAACACCCTGAAGATAAAAAAGCAATAATTTTAAGATTAATGTATATTTTCGGTGTTATTTATTTATGCTTTGCATTTGCGATTGAACTTTGCACAACCTTCAATAGGTGGATCATGAATAATTTCAACATATGGATGTAATATTAATATTTAATGATCAGAAAGTGTTCATCTACAGCCCAAGAGTAGTTTACTTAAAAAAAAAAATTAAGCCTATACAATAATATTGGTGGCATAAGTAGGTACCTAATTTATGTATGCAGGTTTAGCTAAAACAACTAAACTCAGTTGATAGGGAAAATTTCAAAATATGGTTTGGATACATTATTTATCTTATTTCGGCCGATAAGCTCACTGACTACTTGTTTTACTGATGTTCGAGAGCTACCAGAGCGGATAGATACTGCATGAAATGTTAAATCTTAAAAGTGAAGTCGAAGTCTGTTGTTTGAAAATATTGCTTCCTCGAAATTATTGCAAAAATTCCGTATAATATCCGAAAGCATAATTACTTTAGGGTCATCATCATCATCATCATGTCTACCAACATAAACAATAACCAGAATAGTACTAATGAAAAAATATTTTTACTTTAAACTAAGATTAACACTTAAACAATAAAAATATATCATTGTTATAATGAATAATATCGACGATGAAATATAAAATAAAAAGTCAAAACTACAAAATTAATTTCCTGTCATTATATATATGCATTAAAATTACTATGGCTGTAGCTTAGTGCGAGTTTTTTAACGTTCTCGATAGCGTAAAAGTTAACTGAAATTTGTATGCAGTTGGAACAGCGCCCCTAGCGGCAAACATTGGCAAACGTACCAACTTCATACAGAATTGACTTTTACGCTATCGAGAACGTTAAAAAACTCGCAGTAAGCACACTGCTTATTTCGGCCTCAGGATACTCGTACGTTCCGGTTTGAAGCTGTCGTAATTAAAATGACAATTAAATTGAGATTTCTTCCATTTATCTAATTTGGTCGCGACATTTGGCAAAAGCTTATTGTGATGTTTATGGGTTTTGCTAAGCGCTGAAACCGTTGAACCCGTTTGAACCCGCTGAAACCGTTTACAAACCGCTGAAGCGGTTTGTAAACTCGTCTACGCCGTCAAGAACGAAATGGTAATTTGCAATTACAGAAACAATGCAACGTAGAAGAAATTGCCATATTTCCTGCTGGTTCGGAAGGGTTTTCACAAAAAAATCTAAATTGCTCGGTGGAAGAAGGTCTTAGAAGGTTTAAACAGGTCGCGGACGAGGCCGTTCGTGACGGCTTGCGAGTAAGGGGATATATTTCATGTGTTGTTGGTTGTCCCTACGATGGACCGATTCACCCGAAAAATATTGCTAAGGTAGGTAAAACAGTGTCTATCATGCAAATTTTAGAATCAATTACTTTGAAATTATCCAGTTTCTTTTTTAATATAAGCAAAGGAGTCTAATTATCTTCTATATAGCGCCATAACTTTCAGAGCCCACATTGATAGTATTCTCAGAAGATCTTCTCGAATATCTGGTTTTAGAATTAGACATATGAAAATATGAAGCAACCACATTAACTTAGAATATACTTGTTGTACAATGATGCGAAGCATTTTTGAGTATGGTCGTGTTCACCGCAGACTCACGTTAACACAACAGTTTATTATGTTTTATCTAAAAGCATTTCATTTACTATTATACAGCTGATACAGTGAGCGTCTTATGCACTAAAATACAATACTTTTAGTATCGTAAATATCTTATTTCTCTTTGATATACTACACGACAGCATAAATTCTAAAAATTACTCTACTTTCCCTTAATTTATTTTATGGGCCTTGAGCCGAACTTCCCACGAGGAATCTGCGCCTAAGAGGCTCGCCTGGTATGTGGGGCTAGACGGTCTCCACATGTTGGAAGCAGACCGCGGACCAAAGGTGTTTTTGGGACCCAACCCACTAAACGACTTCCTTACACTCGCAGAAGCGTCGAATGTCTTCCCGAGATCGATCTTAGGATAAGGGGCTTACTGCGCAGCTCATCCCAAAAACGCTCGGCCGACGGAATCTTGGAGGCAAATCGAAGGCTCAGAAACACGTCGGCCGACACGATACGACGGTTCGTCAGGCTGCATGCTTGTTTGTCTTTCGAAGCAATAAGTAAAAAATAATATGGATAGTCGGCAACCCCATCTATACCAGAAGAGCCCCATAAAAATCTATGTATTCGCAATAAGAATAAGCTTACAATCTCGTATCAATACTTGATTTCAAATAAGTACGTAGACAACTGAATTGCTATAATAAACCCATAATTGGTACAGATAACAGAACAATTGATTGCGATGGGCTGTTATGAAGTATCGCTTGGTGATACGATTGGAGTAGGCACGGCCGGCTCCGTCCGCCGACTTCTTCATGAAGTCCTCACTGTCGCAAAACCGGAACAACTAGCCCTTCACTTCCATGACACATACGGACAAGGACTTTCCAATTTACTAGCTGGCCTCGAAGTAAGTTTGTTAAATGTTATGTACCTTTTTTTATGATTGAAGTATTACTGGTGGCCCGGAGGCCTTTCCAGTTTCCCCAGAACAGGTGGGCGAGCAAACACGGTGGGCGAACAGGTGGGTGGGCTTAGCGAAAAGTGGTGGGATTTGCTAACAACTGCCCGAGCGCCTCCGAAGGAAACTTAACAACTCAAGAGCAGCTGCTTCGCGTATGAATCTACTACCGGATTGGAATCGCGACCCGCTGAGAAAATCCGGCGAGAAACTCAGCGAGTTGATGCATGGGTTAGGTTGCACGTCGACCTCTTTGTCGAGCTCGACGAGTACGGTTACCGGGGTCCCTAGGCCTTCTGCTAGTGTTAGAGCTGAATATATCTAATGCAAGAGTTATTGGATCTGATGGATCCGTAAGGGTGTGTGTTATGTACTATAATACATGTGTATCAAACATCAGCCCATAGACCGTACGTTGGTCTGTCTTATCTACGCCATTTAAAAAACAATGTAATATGAATAATCTCGACCCTGGAAGCACAAGGTCGATTATCAATAATTAAAACTTTTCAAATTAAACATTTCAAATTTTAATCGTATTTTACATATACATATTATGTAGACTATATTTAGAATGTGATTACTTCAAGTTACAGAAAAGGAACAAAGTACGTGCGACCTTGCGTTTCTCGTGTTGATATATTTAGTTATCATCCAAAAGGTGAATAGAATTGGCATGCAAGATTTTCATTGAAGAGACAATAACAGACTTACGAAAAAAAATAATTATAAGTATCCAAATGTGTAAAAGGTATCGTTTCGTGGCAAATACCGTATCGTAGAATTGTAGTTCTATTCAATTTATTTAAAGCAAGTAATAATTTAAGAAATAAAATTTAAACAAAAATTTAAACAAACTTTCAATATTAAAAATATTTACATTCTTAGCGACATGTTTTATATCTACACACTCTGAGCTGTTATCTGTATTCTTATCGGGTTGAAGCATTTTTTACCTAACAATTGTGGTAATACAGCCTTGCTAGTCATATCATTATCTGCATTCAATTTGTTTTTGAATGCATTGTGTTGGAAAAGACTTTAGAATGTAATAACGATTTTGTAATTACACGTTAACAATAGCTCCTTAAAAAAGACGATTGATTAATTCATTAACATTCTAGCTTCTCTGTTTTAAATTCAGTTGTTACATTTGCGTGACTTAGCGTTAAACTAATCGAAATAGATTAATACGCATTATGTCGATAAAAACAACAGTTTTGTTCTTTGTATTGATACCGTTATCATCAAATAGAAGAGTATTTTGTAATTCACACATCTTGTCTCATATATATCATTTTCAATGCAACATTAAACTTATAACACAACAATAGGCTCCTTTGATACATATAGCAGATTATATATTTATAGCAGGGGAGATGAACCGCAAGAGATTCACAACCCGTTTCTTGTCTATCTACCACCATAATGTATCTTATATATTATTATTATGTAGAGCAGAGCAGAGAGAACAACAACATTCAGACCGTCGGTCTACCGAGCAATATCATCCGGTCGGTGGAAGATCTTCCCTCTGTCGTTAAGCTTCCCACACAGTTATTGTATAGTAAAATAGTATATTGAAAAGAAAATATGTGAAAAGTATTCAAATCGTACCACGTTTATCCTTCTTTACATATTGGCTAGATGTACCAGCCGGCCCTCCTGATTTAAGTGCAATTTTACAATTCAATTTAAGTTTCCAATGGAATTTTATATTAATTACTCGAAGGAATAGGAATGTTAGTCCGCACGGGTAGGTACCACAACCCTGCCTATTTCTGCCGTGAAGCAGTAATGCGTTTCGGTTTGAAGGGTGGGGCAGCTGTTGTAACTATACTTGAGACCTTAGAACTTATATCTCAAGGTGGGTGGCGCATTTACTTTCTAAATGTCTATGAGCTCCAGTAACCACTTAACACCAAGTGGGCTGTGTGCTCGTCTTTTAAGCAATAAAAAAAAAATACGAGACAGCTGGAATTACAGTGAACAGAGACTTGGCTGTTTCGCTAGTACCCATGTACATGAGCGAAGGTAACATATTATGACAAACAGTAGACATGTCTAAAAACATAAGTTAAATTCAACTAGCACAGACTATTAGAGCAGACAATCAACGGAGGCACCAATAAAATAAGTAATAACAGACGCTACTAACGTAATTTGTCATTACTTTTACAATTGTTTTACTATTTACAATTTTAAAATGTGCCTTCAGACTAGCACTAGGTAGTACACTTACTATAGAAAATTCTGCTCGGCGCAGCGATAAGTGAGGTTTCAGGGATATTTTTTAAAGCCACCGTAGACAGACGAATTTGTAACCCACCTAATTAGCCAACGGTCAACGTCTGTCATAGACGTTACTAATGGAAGTGATACAGCGAAGCCGCATCTTACCTCTGAGTACGGTCCCTTAATCTCGTTTGCAGAAGGATGCATCTTAACGCTCATGAAACCCACAGGAGAGATATTCCGTTTAAGCTGCGAGTCTGTCTACCATCGTTAGCTCATTTTAAAAAATCCAGTCATCAAACATCAATCTCAACATGATATTCATGTTTCGTTCGACAATTCAACAACTCTTATTAATACGACAAACGCTCGTGTATTAAACTTGTATACGTACGTCATTGAGATAAATTTAACTTGTTTTGTTTTTCAGTTTGGTATTAAAACAGTAGATTCTTCCATCTCCGGACTCGGCGGATGCCCGTATGCACGCGGCGCGAGCGGTAACCTTGCCACCGAAGACCTAGTCTATTTCCTGTATGGCCTGGGAGTCAATACTGACGTAGATCTAGTAAAGATTATAGAAGCAGGTCGATACATTTCCAATTTCCTTGGAAAACCTACAGAATCCAAAGTTAATAGGGTGATTAGTAATAGATTTACTAATTACAGAGATATTGTCAAACTAGCGTCTTGTAATTGTTCATAGAGATAAATTAATATTACAATAGCGGTTTAAGCTCAAAAATAAACACTTGATAATTGTGATAAGATATTTATTCCATACACAACTCAACAAATATTTACTTTTGTATCTAAGTAAATACAATAAACGATTTGTTATTTCGCTTTATTTGATGTCTTATTATTTATTACAATCTGCTATTCGATAAATACATGACAGTGGTCTTGAACGCAGTCCGATATACCTACCGGTTTTTATCAATTATTATATTATCATGCAGAGTGGGTACGGACTAACGGACAGCGTTGGTGGTTGGAACGGGCTCGCACTAGTGTGGCGGACGCGCAACAAAACGCTCGCTTGTACATGTACACAGCTGACCTTATTTATCCAATTTGATCTTGAACGAGAGGTCGATAAACCTTTATTGCATAGTGTGAACATACTTCCAAGCCATCCAGTCGAACTGGAAATTGGTTTTAGTTTGTTTGTTTTTATGGAACGCTCAAAATGGTGGAAGTCAAAATAACTGATGACATTAGAATTGGCGGCAATAATCCATGTTTTATAATAGCGGAAGCGGGACAGAATCACCAAGGTGACATCGAGATCGCAAAAAAATTAATAAAAGCTGCTAAGGTAAGTGATTTTACATTTTTACTCAGCAACAACACACAAAGGAATTGCTAGGTGTTCCGGTTGCATTGTATTTTTGTTATCACTACTTATCCGAACCTACAATCGTTTTCAATTGTGAGTCTTTAAAGATTGTATTCCGTGTTATAGTTTTAGGTAGGCAGTACCAAGATACTACTAAAGAATAAAAAACTACAAATTGTGAAAGGAGGTTTTAAAGTGCAACAAATGTAAACATCATCCAAAGCGTTTGTGTTGTCATTCTCTTTGTGAACACATAAAGTGTTAAATTCCAAACATGCTCCGTAAAATATTAATTAAGTCACCTTTTTAAATTTATTTTATTATAAAAGTTAACTTTATTGAAACACCTACTAAATAAAACAAACAGTAAATTAAGAGCCGATAAACTGCGCTAGCTAGTCAGCAGACGAATTGCGTAATAGCCAAATATAAATTGCACTTTGTCTTATTGATTCATTAAATTGAAAGATGATGTGTTGATGAAACTATCTTCTACCTATATCTTATAGATGTCTTTTACCAATGAAATACTATTATTTACTAGTCTCGTTAACAAAACACACCTACAAACTTGAAATTGACAAAATTTTAAATGGGTAGGTGCATTTGACGTGCATTTGATAATATTCATATCTATATTAATTCTGGATTAAAAACCTTTTTATTTTACAGTAAAACCGATTGATGCAGAAAGACTTTTTATATTACAGGAAGCTGGAGCCAGCTGCGTGAAGTTTCAAAAGACATGTCTCGGAGAGAAATTTACAAAAAAATATCTAGAAAGGCCTTACGACAACCCAAACTCGTGGGGAAAGACGTACGGAGAACACAAAAGTCATTTGGAATTCTCCGATACACAATACAGAGAATTGTTTAGATACGCTCAGGAGGTCGGGATTTTATTCACCGCCTCTGCCATGGACATGGTAAGTTTTTTTAGTATTAAACATACCTAGAGTTATAAAATCGGCTAACTGTATCTGTAATTCTGACATTTCAAACAAATTTTGTTCTATAAACAGCATCACATCCATCTATTCTTAATCACGTGCTTCGAAAAGTAAAAATAACAGATTTACGAATACGAATCAACAAGTTAAAAGTACATACATAAGTACATGTATGAACTTATGAAATCATAATCTACTGCTAAGTGGCGCTGTTTGGAAAACCTTTGCATTTAACGTTTCGTAATCACGCACATTATTTTTTTTAATTTATGCAGGTATATTGCACATATGTAGTACGTTACAGAGTTATTCAATAATTTCCAAAGAAACTAGGTAGCACATACAAACATTCGTAGGTCGTTATTATGGATGTGACTTTTAGAATGGCTTAATGTATACAAAATTGTTTAAACTAATCTACCTTAATATAGAGCTCCGACTGGGTTCCTGCCCATCCGGGGTAGGGCGCCGGCTGTGAGCGTTAGGAGTTTTTCGTGAGGTTCGACTCCCACATACCCCACCTGCCGTGCGGGTGGGAATCCGGCGATTTTCTCCTATGGAAAAAAAAACCTTAATAATATAAAAATATTATACTAATGAAATAATACAGAAGCCGTAATCGCCTAGAATTTCATTTCTCGTTAGAATTTGCGCTACAAGGAAATGTTTGTTTGAAATTGAATGAATTTTACGGAAGCGGAACAACAAGCTTAGAAATACACGGATCTCGACGTTTAAACATAAATAAACGATATAATGAAAACAACTTTATTGTGTTGTCTAGATGAATAGGAGCTTCAATTTAAATTTATTCATTTTTAACTATAACAATAATGTAAATACGAATGAAAACTACCATATTTTCGCGGGCAAGTTCAATACACGCCTTACGACTGTGGTTACCGGAACCCATAGACAATAGGCGAGTGTTTATGAGGGTGAAGTCTCAATGCATTGTAACTGCCGTCCTATTCTTCAAACCAGAACGCGTCAATCCTTCACCGGTCACAATAGGTTACCACTAGTAAAAACAATTGAAAAGAAAAAAACTATTAACACATTATAACACCAAACTATTATGACCGTCATTTGTAAAGTAAAATTACATTTATTATTATTTTTACAATTTAGCTACCACTTCTCTTCAAAAATAATTAATTAATAGAAACTTAACTTAATGAGAGTAGGACAGAAGCCAAAATTAGAATAAGACTCATTATATTGTTAACGACAAAAAATACTGTTTCTTTTTTAGGTATCTTTTGACTTTCTGGTTAACCTAAAAGTGCCATTCATAAAAATCGGCTCAGGGGACTCGAACAACTTGCTCTTCCTAAAGTACGCAGCTTCGAAAAAGATTCCTCTAATTATATCAACGGGGATGGTCGACAAAACTGCCGTAAAGACAATTTACGATATCATTTCCTCGGACCACAAGCAGTTCTGTTTGCTTCATTGCATATCGGCGTATCCGGTGCCATTTGAAGACTGCAATCTGACTGTTTTACAAGATTATAAGAATACTTTTGACGTTCCCGTCGGATACTCCGGTCAAGAGCTCGGCACCGCAGTCGCACTGGGTGCGGTTGCTTTGGGCGCAAAGGTACGTAACCGCAACCGATCGTACCAATCTTTAGTTCTAAGAATATATTAATTATCTACACTAATATATAAATCTACAGTGGTTTTTACGGATGTTCCGTTATAACTACTGAACCATGCATCCGATTGACTTGAAACTTGTTATCCATGTAGAAAATACATGTACTTAATGGATAGACTAATATTTATATGAGTGTTGTACTCCCTACACCAGTTGCGGGGGCGTTAATGATGAGAATCTTTGTGGGGATGAGAAATAATAATGTTAATTTTAAATGCCCAGCGAAGCGAACGGATACAGCTAGTACCTTATATATGTATATCAAAATACTTTTCGGCTTAAGTGATTGCCAAAAAATCTTTTTTTTTGTACCCCGTCTTAAGGCACGACATTCGCAGCACTCTCACTAGACAAAACGTAAGCTGTATATATTTTTATTTCGCTTTATATATCTATATTATTTTTTATGACAATACGTTTGGAGCACGTTAGTACTGATATTAATATCGTTGATCGAATTGAACAAAGATATCGTTTTGGAGTTTTTATTTATTAGAATCCTATAAAGGGGAATTTTGTTTGCACATAAAGTAGTGTAATAGTACATTACATTACTGTTTATAATTTTATTGAGAATGGGAAATGGGTAATGTGTTAAATTCTGATTCCGTATTTCGAGTACTAGTGATTACATATTTTAAAAATATATGAAAAATCGTTTTTCATATTAACACAAATTCATCAGAAATGTATCTATCTATCAAACGAGATAGTTCCATTGTATGACTTATATATTGTATTTGACGAACCGCTGGATGTAAAAAAACACGTTATAGTGGAAATGTTTATTTGGTAATATACACTCAGTGAACGCCCTCGATAGTTGATGGCATCACCATACATAGTTCATAGATAATTAATTACAGTACAGATCATAATAACAACACATAAATCAGTACAGATTACTATTGTAAAACGGCTCCTTCGTATTTCAGGTGCTAGAAAAACATATAACTCTGGATAAAAGCATGAAGGGAACTGACCACGTTTGTTCATTAACTCCGTCCGAGTTTCAGCAACTGGTTCGCGACGTGCGCGTCATCGAAGCCTCACTTGGAACTCCCATTAAAAAAGTAGTGACATCAGGTAAAAAAAGCCCTCAAATTAAAACTGTTAATTTAAAAACCTCAAGTGATTCGCTAATGGCGCTTTCTTTTTCTTGATATAGTAATTTAATAGTATATAGTAAAAAGTACTCTTACGGTTTACATCTCGATATTTTTTTCAAAGTACTTTACTGGGTCACACTCTACGTTAAAACAAAGAAGGAAATTGTCTCATTCAACATCATCGTTCGAAATAAATAAAAATGCGAGATTAAACCGTTAAATTAATTTTAATTATGTCTAAGACACGCTAAAACCGAAAAAAATACACTACACCGTATTAAGTCATACCTTTACATTGTACGCCACATCTCGTGGTTTGTTCAACAATAAAATTTGAAACTTGGTGCATATTAAATGGATGTCATATAATTGAAAAGAATAATCACAATGTTTTACGTCAAGTACCTTGTGAATTGCTTAAATCAAGATTTATTTATGTTGGCAACACTAAAAAGACGGCAGTTAACTTTATGTGTAAATTGACAACAGTACCGCCTTTGTAAATATTTCTGTGTCCTAAATAGTAGACGTTACAATATTCAGTATCTGACAAGTGTCTTGAGACATGTCTTCAAATGGTCAGTGCCGTCCATATCAAGTGGCAACCGCATAGCACCAGGTGGGTCACTTGATATACCCATTCAAACTAATTCTAAAAAACAACACGCCTTTTAAATATTCCGCCTCGCGTTACTCGCCCTTTGAGTCTGTTATGAGATCAATTCTATGGTACGTTATTTTATAACTATCCAGATTACATGCGTTTGCATTTTTACATAAAAATGATAATTATAAAAATATAGTTACTAAAGTATTATAGCTCCGCCTTAAAATTTCTAAATCGAAATGAAGTAAAAATCCTTTATAACAATAATTGTAAATGTTTTCAGAAATACCATGCATCGACAAATTGCAAAAATCTCTAGTGATGGGCTCAACTAAAAATAAAGGTGAGATATTATATCCGGGTGACGTGAAGATCAAGGTCGCGGAACCAAAAGGCCTGAACGCGCTTCACTTGGAAGACGTTATATACAAAACTCTAGTATACGATAAGAAAGAAGATGAACCCCTCAACGAAGGTGATTTCTGTTAAAGAAGCCATTATTTCTTATATTACTATACAATAACTATAGATATATGAGTTTATTGCGACATAGAGCGCTGATTCCAGACTCTGCTCAAAATAATTGCACAATAAATGATAGTTGGTAGATTGTTAGCTATGTAAATATTACGAAAATTATTGAAAACATTTTACTAATAATATATTTTTGAATAGCGCATAATATATATTGTAAGTTACAAAAAAATATGTTAAAAAATTGTATAATTAAAATTTAAGATAGCATGAACGGAATATTCACAAATAAATGGACATTTGTCATTGTAATGTGGTAATAAATTATTTTATAACGAATTTATTGCGTTTTATTTACCATGATTAATCGGTCTATGAGCGTTAAGCTCTTTGTTCAGACAAAGGGGAGTTGTATGATAGTATGGCACAAAGGTTTAACCTATTCATATAAAACATGACGCCTTCAAAGTTTATTTAAAGTTTGATAGGTAGTACTTAAAACGTAGAGAGTGAAATTTTAATTTATGAGGAAATAAAATATTGGATAATAGATTAAAGGGCAGTTTGTTTAGGTCACGCCGAGTATAACCCCAAAGCTGTATCTTTTTTTTTTTTTTATTGCTTAGATGGTTGGACGAGCTCACAGCCCACCTAAGGAGTAAAGTGGTTACTGGAGCCCATAGACATCTACAACGTAAATGCGCCACCCATCTTATCTAGAATATGGGTTATGATTATTTGCGTAATTACTGATGGTAGGACCTCTTGTGAGTCCGCACGGGTAGGTACCACCACCCTGCCTATTTCTGGCGTGAAGCAGTAATACGTTTCGGTTTGAAGGGTGGGGCAGCCGTTGTAACTATACTGAGACCTTAGAACTCATTTCTCGAAGTGGGTGGCGGCATTTACGTTGTAGATGTCTATGGGCTCCAGTAACCACTTAACACCAGCTTAAAATCACTAATAATTGACATTCATCGTCTTTACTAGTGCCGTTAGTACTTTGCAGTTACCAAGAGAATCATAGACATAATTCCCCACACGTTTACGGTTACTATACTGAAACCTTAGAGCTTAATTTAACACCAGGTGGGCTGTGAGCTCGTCCACCCATCTAAGCAATAAAAAAATCCTTGACGTAATATATTGTCGAGAAGATTTTATTTATATTGAGGGTCGGACGCGGTGGCGTGGTGGCGCGTGGTGTGTAGGACATAAGTGGCGCGGCGAGTGTTGGCTCGGTGCCCGCGACGTCGGCAGCGCGCCAGTCCCCGGAGTGCCGATCCGACCGTCGCCTGCACCCGTGCGTGCCGTGACCCTACCACATCACGAAATCCTTTCCTGCGTCGTCCGCTGCTTTCGTCACCCGCGTCACACCTCAAACACGCGTCTCTAATAATCGTGTGAACTTTTAATGTACCTATAGATCGTATGTGGCGGAGGAACTCGTGTTTACATATCAGACGGACAACGAAACAGTAGCGGGTTCAGAGCAGCCGATTTAGGTCGCCCGGTTCAGTGCTAGCAGCGAGATATTTTTATTACAACTGATGGGTGCAGGCGTACGAGCGCCTGAGCACGCTGGCGGTTAAATAAATTATTATTTATAGAGTAGAACCGTAAAGTCCATTCCATAAACACTTTCGTATTTTTAGTTGTTCCTGGTTATCTTTAGTTAAAGTTTCATGTGAATCGGCTATGTAGATTCTGAGATTATAACGCATCGCGGTGAAATTGTGTGAATTTCGTGTTATAAATAATACAAAAGTGGCATTTAGCTGAAATCTTTAACATTTCTTTAGTGCATTTGTGAATTGTGTGGTGAAAATGCATCACTTGTACCCTTTGGCGAAGGGAGACCCGCTGTGTCCGCTAGGCTTCCACCCGCAAGTGCGGTGGCCGACGCGTTGCAAACGCTGTTTCCGCGACTATAAGGAACACGGTGGCGGCAAGAAAAAAGATGATGATTTTACCGCATCCACACCCAGCCTTTCCTCTTGGAACTCACCGACATCACGGTCAGTTAATAGATATATTTTTACTCAAATGCAATTTATTACATATGAATATAATATGTACTTAGGTATGCTTTCAATTTCGATTTCAAACATTTATCTATATATTTTGCTAGCAATTGCTCCGTGTGGAACAATATCTTGGAACGAATAAAATCAGAAACACATAGACGTCTTCAGAAGTAAACGGCCGAAAAATAATTCGAATATGAACATGCTTAGCAAGGCACGAGAGCACTACCACCAGCCACCATTCTTTTTCAGTATTACTTTATCGAATTTCCCCTTTCTAAATTGGAAATTTATAGAAAATTATTACAATTGAGGTAGGTAGGTAGGTATGTACTTTACGCATAGTAGTGTAGCGTATAAAAACAATATATCCACCTACCATGTTTTTATTGCATAGATTGGTGGACGAGCTCACAGCCCACCTGGTGTTAAGTGGTTACCGGAGCCCAGACTTTTATAACGTAAATGCCGCCACCCACCATGAGATGTGATTTCTAAGGTCTCAGTATAGTTACAACGGCTGCCCCATCCTTCAAACTGGAACGCAATAATATTGCATCACGACTGAAATAAGCAGGGTGGTGGTACCTACCAGTAAAAACTGTTGATATTATTATTGAGATACGCGATCAGATGACGAAGAAGAAGATACCAGATACAAGAAGGTTTTGGACATCATTACTTGGAATGTATACGTTTTGAATTATTACGAATACGAATATTATGAATACATTTTGAATACGTCCTACTAGCTTCAATCACTCGTCATCAGAGCATTTTAGTTTGATTCTTCTTAGGGAATGAAAAACAAGATATATTTAATTCGTTATACAATTAAATGTTTCTCACTTTTCTTTTGCTAAGGTGTCCAGCCAAAATGTTAGTTGATTATGTGAAAACACATGAATTTATAGTACGCTGTTTTATCTATGAACAAAAAGAATACTGTGGCACGAATCCAAATTCCTCAACGTTTTGCGAATTGTTTGTATTGCTCCCTGACGTTTGACGCAATTCGCGGCTCCGATCTGGCTTTGCATAAACAGTAGGTACTTTATCCACCTATACCTACATAAAAAAGACAATGCAATTTCTCGTTAAATTAAATAACACATTGCCATAAACAGTTCTGGTAAATTAGAGTCGATTGATTGATTGTCGAAAATTGTGATTTAACTTTAGTGAAAATTCTTTCGGTGCCCTCTGTATTTTGTACCATATGTTCCATGGGGAGTGCTCTGAGGAATTATCCAAGATGATACCATCATCTCGTTTTTACCATCGCACCACCCGCCATCGGAGTAGAGTTCATCCATACTACTTGGAGCCACTACGGTCATCCACAGTACGTTTCCAGAGGTCTTTTTTGCCACGTACCATCCGGCTATGGAATGAGCTCCCCTCCACGGTGTTTCCCGAGTGCTATGACATGTCCTTCAAACGAGGCTTGTGGAGAGTATTAAACGGTAGGCAGTGGCTTGGCTCGGGCCCTAGCATTGCTGAAGTCCATGGGCGACGGTAACCACTCACCATCAGGGCCGTCTGTGGACCGGTCTGCCTACAAGGACAATAAAAATTAAAAAAAACCTTTTTCAAGCAATTTTACAAAATAATCCTAATCTGACTTAAACCCATGTGTAAAGCCGTTCGTTCACTAGACATCATTTCAGACTTAGTTACATTGTTTCAGAATGTTCATTTTTCAACCGTATTTCCATTTGGTGCTTTCGTTTTATGAAAATATGTGAGTGAGCTCGCGGATTACCTAATGTTAAACGTCTACTAGAGGCCACAGATTCTGAATGACACCACTCATATTATGACTAAGCCATAGTCAGTAACCCTCAATCGTATGTGTTGTGTAACGCATGTTTCAAACTTCACAATGAAATACATATTACTTACTTCATAGTCATAGAAATAAACGAGATAGTGCTTAACATCATGTGTTCACTAAATGCCCTACTGCTATTTAAATACCTACATAATTTTTTGGTGTTTCATTCTATCACTGTCAATTAAGGAAAGTCGACCGTCATTATAAATATCTTATACGTACCTACATACCGCATAATTTAGTAATAATCTCGAATGATTTTGTTGTAATCTGTAATTATATTGGTGAAAATTTACAATAAAGAACCAGTTGCTCGTAAAGGCGTTTGCTGAACATTTTGCTGTCCGATCCACCTAATTGTAAGTAGTCGCAGTCACCCATGGGCATCACCAATGCCAGGGATCGCTGCCTACTTTTTTTTTCTTACCTAAGCTGATGGTCTAGAGATACCATATCAGCGTAACCTTAAATAGTAGGTGAGCTCACGGGGCTCAAACCTGACGATGTTGCTAACACGTACCCTAGCAAGAGCCGTCAATCGGGAGGATCCGAAATGACGTGTTTTGGGCGACATCGACTGTTTACCATTTGGTCCGCAGGATCGGCTATGTAGTTTCCGGCGGCCACGATGAGAGGATTCTCATGTCCTGCCGCTTTATCGAAGTGGTGCTGTATTACTTTTTCTTATTTTCATTTCCATTTCATCAGTGACACCTGAGGGTTGTTGTTCTTGTTGTTGTTTGTAATAACGATTGTTTTTCTTTTCTTAAATAAACAGAAGCCGTGACGGAGAGAATGGTGCAGCAGAAGGGGACAAGGTTGGCCGGGGTTGGGCTTCGAGTACCAACCTTAGCTCCATCGAGTCAACCAAAAAGGACACTTTTTCCACAGGTTACATTTTAATGTATTAATTCAAGGAATAATTTCCTCTCACGATACTCTACGATCTACTTGAAGCCGTCGTGGCCTAAAGGATAAGACGTCCGGTGCATTCGTCTTGAGCGATGCACCGGTTCGAATCCCGCCGGCGAATACCAATTTTTCTAATGAAATACGTACTTAACAAATGTTCACGATTGCCTTCCACGGTGAAGGAATAATACCGTGTAATAAAAATACAACCCGCAAAATTATAATTTGCGTAATTACTGGTGGTAGGACCTCTTGTGAGTCCGCACTGGTAGGTACCACCATCCTGCCTATTTCTGCCGTGAAGCTTTAATTTAATAATTTAATACGTTTCGGTTTGAAGGGTGGAGCAGCCGTTGTAACTATACTGAGACCTTAGAACTCAATATCTGAAGGTGGGTGGTGGCATTTACGTTGTGGATGGGCTCCGGTAACCACTTAACACCAGGAATGCTGTGAGCTCGTCCACCAATCTGTGCAATAAAAATAATAATAATATTATAACAATATTATAGAACAGTAACTTGCACTTTTAATCAGTAATTACACATCCGTACGAATACGAGTGTTTGAAACTTTTATTCAGCCATTAATGAATAGCGTAATTGCGATATTTTAAATACATTTTTACATAATAGGCCTATAATAAGGATTTATCAAAACTTCAAGCCAATTACGTAGTTCCCCAAAATTACAGATATCACAAAGTTGTATTTACGGTAAAGGTTGGATTCTGTCGAATGTAGAATATGAGGCTGTTTACTTAGTACGGCCATAATTAAAAATGTAAATTTAAATATAATAATATTAAAAGCCGCTGGATGCGACTAGATACATTCTATGCAGAACCAGTGATTATGGTAAGCCTTGAGGGAGGCCTATGTCCAGTAGTGGACATCTGTGAGTTAATAATGATTATAGCTTATTTCCAAAATACAATTTCTTCCATAAACTCTGACATCTCATTGACACCCAGCAACTGCACGTCTCAGAATACAGAAAAATGTATTACAGAAAAATGTATTCTGAGCTGCACGTACTATGTAAACTAAAAGCAAATTAAACAGAAATTAGCTATTTTAGTCCCACCTTAAAAAAAATCCTTTTTTTTATCTTTTCTATTCTATTCTTTTTTTACTTAATTATATAAATATATATTTTTGTTACAAAAAATGGACAACGTGGTTCTGTTTATTTCTTAAAATTATGTGACGCAAGGAGTAAGTGGTTACCAGAGTCCACAGAGAGGATATCCAGAATGCCGTAACATGTCTGGAAGTACGAATTCGCATATCTGTCCCACCCCTCAAGGCGGAACGTATGAGATTCATTCATAGGATTCATGAATCACGCAGGCAACTGCCATTTTTTTCTAATGAAATACATACTTAAGACTTTTACGATATACCTACTTCCAAGGAAGAACATCTGGTAATACAAATAAGATCATTAAATTAAGTAACTAAATTTTGACTTTAATTCAAAGTAAATTGAACCGACCGATTGAACCGATAATCGCATCGCTCGATATGAATTCGATTTTATTGTTTAGACCACGATGACCTCAGAATTATGTTGTTATTGTTTGTGTAGGATTCAATAAAAACAATACGTCTTGGACATCGACGCCGGATCTGGGTGCTGACGGCAGCGACTCAAACGCCGTCACAGTCAATCTCAAGCTACCCAAACGACGCCTTACGGGCCCATTACCGGATTTGGACACAGGCCAAACAACTAATGGTATGGAAACATTACGATTATCTCTTTGTATGTAAAACAGAAATTTCATAACAAGTTGCTTCTTAAGGTGTGTAGGTTTCGCTTAATGAATTTATCCTTATAACTGTGATAATAATTACACTTACAATTTGTTTTTAAATAAGATACACGGTCTACCTGATTTTAGGCGCTTATTGCAGTCTATAAATCCACCTGATCGATCCACCCTGAGGCATTAGATGAAAGTTTCAGTTGCATTAAATTAATAATTAATAAATAAATAATTAATTGAACTGAATGAGCTTTTCAAAGCAAGATTGTATTATTCCTAAGCTTTCATAAATATATTTCTATGTCAATTCGTAATTCTATTTGTGATTCTTCTACAAATAAAAATCTATAATGAATGAAAATAGTTCAAAAGCATATAAATACTTTTAAAATTGTAATTTTTGTTTTATATATCTAATATATAAAATTCTCGTGTCACAGTTTTCGTTGCCATACTCCTCCGAAACGGCTTGACCGATTTTGATGAAATTTTTTGTGCTTATCCGGTATCTATGAGAATCGGCCAACATCTATTTTTCATCCCCCTAAATGTTAGGGGTAGTCCACCCCTAAATTTATTTTTTATTTTTTAGACAAAATTTTTAATTTCTATTTTTTTATGATACAACATACAAAAATACATACAATCCTCAATTTTCACCCTTCTACGATCAACCCTTATTTTTTATTTGCTAATTAAAAACTTTAAATTTTTTTGCGAGAATTTTGTTTTTATTTTGTCATGAATTAAAATAAAAAATCTGATGTTACTCTCAATTTGTCATCCCTCTATGATCAACCCCTATTTTTTGTTAATTATAAACTTTAATTTTTTTGGCAAGTTTTTTATTTAGTTTTATCATGACTTAAAATAAAAAAAATCATATGACTCTCAATTTTCACTCTTATACGATCAACCCCTATTTTTCCATCCGCAATAAGGTTGCAAGATGGCAATCAAATATTATAATTGTAGTACGATAAATTCTTATTCAGAGTTTATAATTTCAAGTTCCTTTAATTATGATTTTTTTATTTTTTTTGAATTTGATCTCCCGCGCTCGCCTGTCGACTACTGATCAACTATCAATCGATCAGCTATCCCCACCAGGTGTCACCACTGATCCAGCAAACATCACGTAGTAGGGATGGGGACGAAGCCGTTCTCCTGTCTTACTTACTCACTATACATAATAGATTATACACTTAATATATTTGAGAGCTATACAATACTATACATTTTTCAGCCATGTTTTGTTGGTTTTATTTGTGTATCAATAGTATGTTCAGTAGGTCTGAGAATCGGCTACTATCTATTTTTCATACCCCTAAGTGAAAAGGGTTGTCCACCCCAAACATTTATTTTTTATTTTAATTTTTTGGATATATTTTTTTGTTTATAATGAGGTATTATGTGGTTAAATGAGGTTTTTATTTCTACAGTAGAATTTCCCTAGAAATCTTATTTAAGGCAACACAACGTTTGCCGGGTCAGCTAGTAAATAATAAAATGTTTCGAAATAGACACAGTTACATTACGTCGGCCGTCACCATCGCCGCCCCCGTCCGCAGGCTCCCAGACTCAGCTCGCAATAACCAAGAATGACTCACTCGCTGAACGTGTGCGAAAGGTAAACACATTATTATTTTGTAAGGATGGGAATTATAAAACATGCATCGAATACGATTTGTTTCGCACCTTAACGCTAAAGTTTAGCTAAATCTCTTAAGTTTTTGTCACTAAAGTTTTATTTTTATGGGTTATATGAGTCGTCCATTATCAAAGGTGGCAATCTGTGTATTTGGACAAAAAAATGCTATTGATATGTCAATACAGATTGATTTGAATATAATCGTCTCCTTCAAAGAATACGGTTCAAAACCTGCATTAAATAAAGGCTAATACTTAACCTGTTATTTATCTAAGATGTCGTTCAGAAGAGTTTTGTGACTGCCAATGGAATACAAAGTCAATAATTCGTTTTTCTGATTTACCAATAATTGTCCAAAAGTCACATTGCCGGCTTTGATAATAGTCGACTCATATACCAAATTTACCCTAATACGATGTATAGAGGTACCCTTAGGTATATTATTGATGATTAATTCACCTTTACTAACTTTTTATAAGAATAGGAGATTGCCCAAGGACAACCATTGTTTATGCCATTAACAAAGCAAATAACTAGCAAACACTACTGCGCGTGCACATTTCACGTAACTTGAAAATAACTCTAGATAAGCTCAAACCATTCATGTACTTAAAAAAATGAACTCGTTCAATGACATCCAGATTGAAATAAATTTGATATATTCCCATTTGCGTCCTTACAACCTTTGAATTGAAAATGAATTGCAACATTTGAATTTCACTTATATTAATTCTTCTGACTGTGGCAGCAACATTTGAAATAGAGATACATGTTATGATGTGCATCGAACACTTGGTGTAATGTAAAAATTCTCGATGCGCAAATAAGGTATATGTATAAAGATCCTAAGACAGCAATCTTTTTTTGGTGAGGTAAGTATAAATAAACGAGCTTAAACGTAACTACTTCGCCACATCCTTACGGATCCGTGAGATCCATTAACTCTAGCATTAGACGCCTTCAGCTCTAGCACCAGGAGCAGGCTTAGGGACCCTGGTAACCGTACTCGTCGAACTCGGCAAAGACTTCGACGTTCAACCTAACCCATGCATCTGCCCGCTAAGATTCTCGTTGGATCTTCTCAGTGGATCGCGGTTCTGATCCAGTAGTAACAAATCCCATCCCTTTTAGCTGAGCCTATGCTCGCCCACCTGTCCAGATGAAACTGGTACATTACGTGCAGATTAATTTAATTATTGTTACATTACGTACAGCTTAATAAAGAATGGTAATAAACATTTCGAACACTATTTTTATTTATCTGGAATCAATAGTAGCACACCCTGTGTGTACATGTTATTGGAATTATAATACGCCATAAATAAACAATTTTTATAAGTTCTAATACCGGGATCGGGATGTGTACATGTATATATTTTTTCACCTTGGAATTCAGAGCTTTAAGTGGGTCAAGTCGTGAGCACTGACTACTGTAGCAACTCTGTTCGCTTGCTTCGGCATGGAGCTCGAAATAAACGTAAAAGGTCACTTGTAAACTTAGTGTCTGGCAAGAGAAGAGGATCAGTCATATTTATTGAGGAAATGACCCGTTATTAATCTATTTTGTAATGGAAGGTGTAATAAGTTATAGTGCCTTTTATGTTTTCACGAGTGACTTTAAAGCAGTTTCACGATTACATACATACATATGTATATTCTTACTTGTTCAGCTCATTTTATAATTTCCATACGCTGCGAATACTATAAACTTACCTTCACAATATTTTACACAATTTTAGAATTATTTATTTTTCTTATTCAGAGATGTTATGTATAATAATTAAAATAAACATAAGCATGAGATTAGGATGAGGATTCTCTTCAAATTTTATTTAAAGAAGAATATTTCGCATGTTAGACAAGTGTGTTTTTTTTTTTTTTTTGGTCAGGAGGAAATCGCCGGACTTCCGCCCTTTTCTGGGGATACTGGGCGGAGTATGTCAGAGTCGAACTGACTAAAACCTCCTGTCGCTCAACAACCAACGTCCAAACCTCGCATGAGACAGAACTCATGACAAGGCAAAGGGGGGAAAGTGAAGCGTTTAGTGCGGAGCACATCTCTCCCATCACCCTCCCCCTCGGGACGCCGGACTGGCGGTCGTCGGCGCCACGACCACCAGCCCTCTCGGTCGGCAGACTGTCCGAAGCCCGCCTAGATGGCGCCGGTTAGAGTGGGTTACCCTACGGAATACCCCGCTGGGCCAGAACCAGCGTGGGTCGAGGATAGCCGGCCTTCCATCACCCGGATGCTCTTGCGTAAAACGCGTGCAGAGCAGCTTGCACGTCGTCTTCTTAGGCCCCCCTCGCCGGTCCCCAGACCGACATGTGAGGGGGACCCGAAACACTTAGAGGGCCAGGGCTTGGGCGAAATCCGCCTCCCTGGCCCCCGCTCGACGGCGGCGGGATTGTGCGTCTCTCACGCGCCCCGCCGCCTCCTTCTGCGAGATGGTGCACTCGCAGAAGTCGAGCATCGCCTTCCACGACTCGTCGTCGCCGAGCATCGATGCCACAACACTCGGCAACGACAAGTCGGTTCCTATTTTTGCGACGAGGACACGGCGCCACCCCTCCCATGCGGGGCAGGCGACGAGCGTGTGCTCCGCCGTGTCCAAGTCGCAACCACAATGGTGGCACTCTGCCGTCGGCTCGGCTGTGATCCGGTGCAGGAACTCACCGAAACAACCATGCCCAGTGAGCACCTGCGTAAGCCGGAAAGTGAGGCGTCCTCTGTCACGATTCACCCAATCCACAAGGACCGGGCGAATCGCCTCGACGGTCCTACGACCAGCCGAAGGATCAGCCAGCCGTCTGGACCACGACTCCAGCACGGACCGCCGAGATTGGGCCCTCCGTGCTCTGACCACACTGGGGCTGGGACGCGCCACGCCCCGGGCACGAAGTTCAGCCCGCCACCTATAGTCAGCGGCGAGCGCCTCCGCTTCCAGAACCCAAGGCGGCGTCCCAGCCAGTAGACAAGTGTGTAACAAGTTCTTATACGATTATATGGTTACATTGTGATGTTGCGATTTACTTTTCGTGGCCTTACACGACGTTAACGACACGTTAACTATCATTATAAATACTGTTATATAGTCTATAATCACTATCGCTATAATCGCTATAATGACAAGTAGACCAGATAGACAACAAAAGGGTTTTTTAAAAGTTGATAACCGTGTAGTATTAAACAATCCATAAAATACTTTTATCACACATGGCTACAATTTTTTTAACTTTAAATAATAATTAAATTTATTGTTATCAATTTGAAGACCATTCGAATCTGCACTTATTGCCGTCGATGTCAGAAAGAATCAAATCGCAATTAAATCGGAAAAAAGTTCTTAACACCGAATTCCCCTAAAATCTCGTCTATTTATTTATAATACAAATATCTATTAAAACTGCAACCTGATTTTGATAACAACTCAGCACAACAAAGTAATTCCTGTAAAAACGTAAAATAAAAAAATGTTTATTTTAAAATAAGTCGTATTCACAACTATTTACATATCATTGAGCTATATTTAACATGTACACGAGAAGTACATGTTCTTTATTTGTTAAGATATTTTGCATCGATGTGTTTACAGATGCAGCTGTTAAAAACGCAGAATAGTTTTGAAAAGGAGCCAAGTATAGAGAAAGAAAGAGAGCGAAGAAGTTTGTCCAAAAGTAAAGAAGATGAAAAGACTGCTAGATATAAAGACGAACGGTCATCGACCAAAGATGATGTAAACTTTTTAATGCAGGTAAAGAACATAGTTATTTTAATAAATTTCCGGTGGATTATAGTCATATAAGCGAAATATACGAAATATTCACTGTTGATCATAGTGTTCCCGATTTTCAAAGTAATTTATGAAACTTCCGTCATAACGATTTGCCATCATCCGTCAAATAATCCGCCAAGCTTGATAAGGGGGCCCCACACGCCGAATGTCATTTCGTGGTTACCATTGTAGAAATGATCAGCCTCAAAAGGCCGTCGGTTCTGCGCGTTGTGTGTGTCGCCCATTACCACTTCAACTTACAAACATTTCTGATTACCCATAGAAGCGTATTGTGTCAATATTTCAATCTGCGGTTTGTAATGTGTCAAGTGACATTAAACCCTCAAATTTCTTTCATTCCTACTGGATCACCAGTAGCCTCGAAGGACTATTCTGGTTTCGCCAGACGGGTAAGCTAACATCTGCCCGAGCAAGAGCAGTGCTTCGCTGAATATTAGCCCACTGAGTTTCTCACCGGATCTTCTCAGTCGGTGGTAGATTCTGCGAAGCACTACTCTTGCTAGGGCTAGTGTTAGCAAATTAGGTTACCAGCGAATGGGTAGGAAAAAAAGCTGAATCTATCACCGGATCGCAATCGAGAAGAAGATCCGGCGAGAAAATCAGTGAGCTGTGGGTTATGTGGTATATGGAATCCTCCGTCGCATTGGACGAGTACGGCAAGAACGGTGACCGGTGCTCGGAATGCCTTAATGCACCGAGAGTGAATCGGGAGAATCCAAAATAACAGCAGCTGTGTGTTGTCCGGTCGCTTGGGTCGAGTGTGTAATCAGAGGCGGCCATGATAAGGGGGTTATCATGTCAAGCCGCTTTTTCAAAGAACCCTCAAACTGTTTTCCATTATTTATTAGGTAAAGAATTCTCGGAATTCAACGAATTTGAAGCCCCCCGTTCGAGGAGGTCCGTCTAAGGACAAAGATGAGTCTGATGATGAAACGAGCACCACCACCGAAACTACTTTAGTGGATTCCAACGTTAAAGAATATCAGGTTAGAATGAAACAGTTATATGTATAATTTAGTCGCTCTCTGAGGTGTTTATAACCAAAAAAAGTTAGCTCAGTTCAAATATAACTAAAAATTTCAATTGTTTTATAATAAACATATAAGATTTCCAACCCATTTTTTCAACGAAGTAGTCATCTATTGCCATTTGGCCGATGGAAAAAATTTATACAATACAATTTAGACTGCGACCTCATGTCATCAGATAAGTGGCGACATTAACGTTGGAATATCTTTGAGAATTCACAACCACATAACACCAAGAAGAACGTGTGCTCATTCACCCATTTAGTGAAATGAAAAGTTTTAAGTAGTGTTTGAGAGGGGGTGCACCATAATTATCAAGTAAAACTAGTTTTGTAATCGAATTTGATTGGAGGATGTGAAAACTCATGTCATTTTTTTTCGCAGGATCAAATAGAGGGCTTAAAACAAGAAGTAGATATTTTAAGGAAACGTTGTGAAAGAGTGGAAAAAGAAAAAAGCGACATTCTTCTACGCAGACTCGCTAACATCGACACTGCGAATAAATACACGACAGGACGATCTTCGGAAGTACTAAAACTACAACAGAAAGTAAACGAATTAACTACGCACAATGAGGATCTCAGGGATGAGAAAAAACACCTAACCCAGAAAATTAGGGAAATTGAGAGTGAGCTTGAGGTATCTACAAATTTTGCTCAATTTATAATATTATTGATGATGATGATAATTTTCTGAACTTTATGGTTTATATATATTTTTTATTTCTATTTAGATGGGTGGACGAGCTCACAGCCAACCTGGTGTTAAGTGGTTACTGGAGCCGATATACATCTACAACGTAAATGCGCCACCCACCTTGAGATATAAGTTCTAAGGTCTCAAGTAAAGTTACAATGGCTGCCCTACCCTTCAAACCGAAACGCATTACTGCTTCACGGCAGAAATAGGCAGGGTGGTGGTACCTACCCGTGCGGACTCACAAGACGTCCTACAGCCAGTAATTAGGCAAATTAAAATTTTGCGAGTTTGATTTTTATTACACGATGTTATTCCTTCGCCGTGGAAGTCAATCGTGAACATTTCTTAAGTGCGTATTTCATTAGAAAAATTGTTACCCGCCGGTGGGATTCGAACACCGGTGCATCGCTACGTACGAATGCACCGGACGTCTTGTCATTTAGGCCACGACAAATTATATATACATATAATTTAATATATAATATAATAATAAATAAATATTGTCGTCTTTAATATTTGACTACTTTCATTAGACTCGGCCGTCAACTGAAGCTCAGACCCGTCAGATTGAGCAGCTACGAGCCAAGTTGCTGGCGGCCGAAACGTTATGTGAAGAATTGATGGATGAGAATGAAGATATGAAGAAAGAACTACGGGACCTTGAGGAAGAAATCGAAGAGATGCAAGATAATTTTAGGTTGGTTGGTTTATAGACCTCATTTGAAAAACGCATAACATTTGCACGAAATAACTACTACAGATGATTACTAATTTATTCGAAAATACCATTAATCTATCTAAAAACTAAGCAGTAATGCTTTTTTGTTATTTGTCTTATCATCGATAAATTAGTCTTAATGGTAAACCTGTATTTTTATTTTAGAGAAGATCAGGCCGACGAATATTCATCCCTGAGACGCGAATTAGAGCAGACCATTAAAAATTGCAGAGTTTTATCATTTAAATTAAAAAAGACTGAAAGGAAAGCCGATCAATTAGAACAAGAAAAAGCTGAACACGAGAAGAAATTATTGGAGGTACTTGTTATTTCTTTTCTATGCAGTTATCGGCTTCTAAGTGTTAATTGGCCGAGGGGGAGGGTGATGGGAGAGATGTGCTCCGCCCTAAACGCTTCACTTTCCCCCTTTGCCTTTTCATGGGTTCTGTCTCATGCGAGGTTCGGACGCGGGTTGTTGAGCGACAGGAGGTTTTAGTCAGTTCGACTCCGACATGCCCCGCCCTCCATCCCCAGGGAAGGGCGATTTCCTCCTGACCAAAAAAAAAAAAAAGTGTTAATTGGCCAGCGTCAAGTTAATTCCACTATTATTATTACTACATATAATACTACGTTAGTTAAAAAATTCAATGGAGCGGATGAAATATTACTTAATTGATCTGAAATTGTCATTAATTTGGATAAAATAAATGAAACGGAGTAAAAACGAAACAATATCTTAATAAAATAAAAATGGGATTTCAGTTAACTTCCTGGAAGAACCCGAGAAGCATTTTCACACGTATTAAACAATCAATAAGCCCCCGTTATTACACGATTAAATCTTTACAAACAAATAAAAATATTCTAATTAGTTCGTTTCTCGCATTCTCGCCAAAACAAGTGTGGAAGTCCTACATTCTAAATATAGAGCAGTGTTATCGAGGTTTTTGAAATTATCCGAAACATCTGTCAACTAATGGGCTAGACACCCATCTGACACATAGACATGCGTAGTTATCGTAGTAGATAACCCGCCCCAGTTCAATACTAACCTACCAATCTTTATTAAATACAATTATGTACCTATCTAACTATAATGAAGGAACAACATTAATTAATATCATCATAATCAACAACAAATTCATAGACGAGGAGTATATCAGCTCACTAAAATGATAGCCCTAAAAACGTCATTACGGATCCTCCCGATCCATTAACGGTGCTTTTAGGTTAACCTCAAGCACCGGTCACCGTCCCCGCCGAACCCGTCGCTTGCGACGAAGGGCTCGACGATTAAATTGACCCATAGACACAGCCCACTGAGTTTCTCGCCGGATCTTCTCAGTGGGTCGCGTTTCCGATCCGTTGGTAGATTCTGCGATGCACTGCTCTTGCTAGGGCCAGTGTTAGCAACAGTTCTGGTTTGAGCCCCAAGAGCTCCCTTACACGTTCGGGTGAAGCTGAAATAGACTCTCAAGGCTATCAGTATAGGTAGGAAAAAAGACCAGATTTTATTTTATTATACTATAATACATTTATTTAATGCACAAACAGTTTTTATTGGTTGTTTATGTTAGTTTTGAGTAACAAAAACATTTGATTAAAAAAGGCATTGTGGAATTTGCGAGAAACTTATTAAAGCGAAATATGATGGTCTATTGATGGACTGAAAGTCGTCGTATGTTCATTTAGGTACGACGATAACTAATAAATAAAATATTACATGATATTCAGATAGTCGGAGGACCCGACGGCATGCAGCGCGAAAATAGGATTAAAGAGTTGGAACAAGAAGTTGCGCGATCTACTGAGGTGGCGCTAAGGCTACAACGCGAGCTGGCTGAAGCAAACTCAAAGTTCACCGGATCAAACCCAAGCCTCATGAAGGTTCCCCAACCCGAAACAGTAAGCACGACATTATAGCGTAAAATATCAACTTTCCGACGAATTGACCCAAAAAAATTCAAATTAACTTAAATCTATGCAGCAGAACGTTAATCCCCTTTAACGAAATATTATAATAATATATTGTGATAAAACACAAAACTGCTCAAAAGCATGCATAATTGAGGCCGTTAGCGCAAAAGTGGCCTAAGCTTACCATAGTATGGATGGAGGCAATTGGGTTTGAATTTTCATGAATTTGAATTTGAGTAGGCAAAAAAACAATACGCGCAAAAATAATGTTTACAAAGCTATGTATTATCTATGGGTGAAACTATGGATAGGCTGGTTTTGCATCAGAATTTATTATATTTTATATTAATTCCAATATACATCATATAAGCTTCAATATAAAAACTGTGGGTTAGGCCACTTTTGCGCTGATGGCTTCAACTATCGTAGGTTAGTATTAGAGTGAAAAGATTAAAAGAACAAAAAACAAATAAATTATCTGTTTGAGTGCGGAAAATATTTTATGCTATAGTAAGAAATTCAATTAAAGTGGCCTTTTTTGTGAACAAAACATCTAAGCACAAAGTTGCAGCGTAACTTAACAATAAAGATTTTGGATATGGTTGTTAAGATGGAATGAGTAAAGAACATTTGTTTCGAATTCTTTACATACGTGATTGCGTACTAAAAAAACAAATTACAAAATTCAAACGTTAACTAGTAGTAAGACTTTTTGACAGTAATACAATACAATTGAGAGTTCGGCAGCGTACCGCTGTGGGTGTCAGCATTCACATTGTGAGATTTATGGCTTCCGATAACCACTTTAAACCAAGCGGGCCGTGAGCTCATCCAAAATAATACGCAATAATTCCAAAAAATTAACATTGAAATATCACTGCACTGACGTCATTGCTCATATTCGTATTATTTTTAGTTATATGACAAGTTACTCGTACAACCTGATTTGATTTGATTTAATATAGATATGTTACATTTTCAATCACGAAGGTTTCCTCTGAATTTTCATATTAATAAAATATGACTTAACATACTAAATGTGTTTGTTTTCATGTTTTGTGATTTGTGGTGTTCAATAAATAGTTTTCTGTTAACACCATTAGGTTAAAGTGTCCCGATCGTCACTCACTCGAGGAGGTAGCCAAGAAGACCCCGCACAGCTTCTTAGAGATCTGCAGGACTCTTTAGAGAGAGAAGCAGACTTACGGGAGCAACTACGCAATGCAGAAGAAGAGGTATTCTCGTTACACTTTAAAAACTAACATTGGTCAAAGAACAATTTGTTTATCTCATTTAAGAGTACATACAGTTGGGCGGCATGCTCATTTACTTTGACAGTAATAATAGGCAGCGACTTGTCAATGCCACTACCATTGCTGACGTCAATGAGCGACAGTGACTACTCACCATCAGGTGGGCTATGTGTGTGTCTGCCTACGGTAGCAATAAAAAATATTAAGTCCTTTTTTTTTCTTCGAAAATTTTACGAATTGGTTATTACCGAGTGAGTAATTTCATCAAGACAAAACAATTAATAAAGGAAATTGATTTTACGCGTAAATAGCCGTTTTTATTTAGAAACAATGTATTTGTTTTGGGACAAATATTTTTAATTTACAAATATTTACATTTTCAAGTTATTTTCTTTCAAATTTTTTTATCGCGTGCAAACTCAGATTCAATAATAAATGTATATAATTATTGTTGGCGTTGGTCAAAAAAAGGAATTAGAGTTTTAATTGCTGTAGATGGGCAAAACTCGCAGCCTATATAGTGATAAGCAATCGATACTCAACACCTAGTACTTATAGTTAAGTAATATTACAGAAATATTTAAGTAAAGCATGCGTAACGACTAAATTTAAACAATAACTTACATAACCTATTAATGCTTCAAAAGATACTTCGATGCATATAATTTTTATTTAGTTCAATTCCTTCTTGTCTTCATACAGGCTGACCGAATCCGCCGAAGCATTGAAGATAGAAGAATTTCATCTTCATTAAACTTCCAACAAAATTGTAACACAGCCATAACCCAAATTCATGATACAGATAAAACAACTAAAGTAACCCAATTTGAAAAAGTTTTAGAAATGCAACTAGCCATAGAAAAAAGTTTATCATCGGCCAGTGTCAGTCACATGTCTATTGGTATCAACAAAATAGTTCAATCACCCCAGGATAATCTACAAAGTTACTGCCAAGGATCTCAAACCGACATTATTTATATGAATGATGTCGGAACTGATACTAGAAAAATTACATTAGATTCTACAGTGCAGTGTGACGAGGATACTTTAGAAAAATATTCTCAAACAGAAACTGTTTTTAAAAAAAACAAAATAAACCAAACCGACTCCTTGTTTTTAAATAACTATACACAGACTGACGCTAAGAAAGTCCGTAATGCTACCGCGCAAACTGTTATTTTATTGAGGCATGACCAAAATTTGCAGACAGCGAACTGTAAACAAGTTAACCCATCAACGTTCTTGGGTAAACAAGTCATGACTGACAATATAGTTACATGTGATATCCATGAATCTGAGACAGTTACGAATTCAATTCAAAACAAAATGATTCACGCTGCATCTACACCATCTTCCAAAGAAAAGTCCGATAGCCCTCCACTTTCCATAGATAAAACAACGGAAGAAACGCAGTTCCATTTCGATTTGCCTTACCTTTCTATATTCAACCACATGGCGGTTAGGTTGCCAGTAATAGGTATTTCTATGAAATATTACAATAACAAAATGTTGATTTAGTTGTTCTGAACTTAACTATTTTAATATATTATCTAGAGTAGTGCAGTGTTTTAGTTGTCCAATAATAATTACTAACGAATATTTTCAGGCAAATAATTTGCGTAAAACAGCGGCACGTGTAGAAGAGGACAATGAGTCCTTACTGCTACAGCTGAAGAAAATGGCTACCAAAGCCAGAAGTACGTCAATTATTATGGAGAATATTGTGTTTTGAGCAAAACCTTTCCTGTATTTTTCATGAGAACCTCGCAAAACATCTTAAATTAACAAACCTCTTAACACTTTACTCTGGCCATTGTTCCACTAACAAGCTTAATATGGTGTCCATGTTGTATTAAAATTTCGTAGGCATAATTATGGTAGCCATTTTCTCCAGTTCGTAATTTTTTTTTCTGATCATTGACTGTATATAATCAAGTTTTTTTATGTACCATAATACAATACGATTTGGTGCAAATAGAAATCATTCAATTCCTAATCTAACCGAAATAACAATTGAGTCGACACTTGCTTTACATTTTACCAAAAAAAAAAAAACTCCAAATACATATGTATTCAAAATATTATTGGGAACTTCTAGGTCGTAAACTGTCCCCTACGCCTCCAGCCAACAAGCTTAGCATTGAAACAGCTAATGATAATGATGAAAAAGAAACCGACGAAGCGGACCCCGCGGAGATGAAATTACTTTTAGAACTTAATGAACAGGTAACAATAAATACAATACATTTTGATATTAATAAGACGTGATAACAAATCGCAATTTGTATTTTAATGTTATTTTTGATTGAAGGAGGCTACAGTATTGCGAAGAAAAGTCGAGGAATTGGAACAAGATAAAGAATCACTTAAGAAACAAGTCAAGGAGCTAACTAGCAAGATTTCAAGTGTGACTAAAACTAGTGCTGGGTCCAATACCACCGCGCGACGTAGTTTGACTACTAACAGCAATAAATTAGCAGAAGAGCGTGTTAAGGTATAAACGTGAGGATAAATTCACGATGTTACATGATGGAACTTTTGAATCACACGTATTCTCTTTTATAGGTATTAGAAGATGAAATAGACGAAGTAAGGAAAAAGCTTATAGAAAAAGAACGTGATTGTGAAAGATTACACGCTGAACTCAGTTTGGCGCAGAAGAAACCTAAAACACTTATTAAAAGCAGGTACTTGATTTAAAATAATGTATTTTTTCCCATTGTAAAATAAGTATTGCTTAGTAATTTATAAGCACATTACAGATCCTTAGACGCTAGTGATCAACAGAATGTGGACCTCAAGCGGCAACTGCAAGTAATAGAACAAGAGGCCAGTGTATTGAGAGCCAAAACCCAAAGTCTTGAAGCTGATAACGAAAAATTGCAGACAGAAAATAAAAAGTTACAGCTTTTGAAAAATGCGAAGTCATTAAGATCTGATAGAGCATTAGATCTCAATACCAAAAAAACAACTCAACTAGAAAACGAACTCAAAGAAGCTTTAGCTAAAATAAAAGAACTAGAAATGATTTGTCAAGATGAAAAATCAGAAAAAAAAGTAAGATTTACTGAGGCAACTAAAAAAGAAACAGATACCTTGAAATCAAAACAAGATGAATTAGATAAATTAAAACTAAATCTTAGCAAGGTACATTTTTTTCATTTTTATTGGTTTGAGTTAGTTGTTTATTTCAATTAACCTCAATTCGTATTTTTTAATAATTTTGTTTACCTGTTATTTGTAATGCAGTTAGAAAAAGAAAACTTGAAGCTTCAAGCAACACTGAAATCACTCAAAGATGATGCACAAAAATCTTTTAAGCCAAGAATTCCAAAGAAACCAACTGATTTAACAACTAAACTTCAACTCAAAAAAATGGTTGAAGATTTGGAATGTGAAATAGGTAAGATTCCATAAGTAGATTTCTAAGAACAAACCTTATAAATTCTGACAATATTTGATTTATGTTTTAGGGGAGATGTATGTTGTGATGAAAAACGCAGGATTATCTGGTAAGGAAATGACCGCAAAAACTAAATTAGAAAAAGAAATAGATGAAATTCGTTCCAAACTGTCGAAGAACGACTCAGAATTCACAAACGAAAAGAATAGATTACAAACTGAAATAGCAAAACTAAAAGATGTCAATGCTAAATTAGAAGGTGATAAAGATGTGTTTGCCAATAAATATAAAGCTCTTGAAAATGAAAACAGCAATTTAAGCAATCAGTGCAAAACGCTTACTGAAGAAATGAAAAATAGAGAGGCTCAAATAAACAAATTGAGTGCTGATCTCAGTAAGTTTAATAATATATAGGCTCGTTAAGTTAGATTACAAATTTAATTTATAACAAATATATATTTTTTATGATTTATAGAAAACGTAACATCTCTTCAAACCACAATGTCCGATTGTATGAAAAAAATAGAAGATCTGAAAAAAGAAATAGATAGCAAAGACAAAGATATAGAAAAACTAAAAAAACAAGTGGACAATTATACAAAAATAGACCAGGATAAGAATAAGTTGCTCAAAGAGGTAAATTAGACCCCAATAAAATAAGTAAATAATAAAAGATTATTGATAATTTTAAGAACACGCTAATATAATATACTTTTAGGTTGGCGATAAAACTAAAAAAATAGGCGATTTAGAAAAGAAATTAAAGGAAGCAGAAGAAAAATGTAAACGTATAGAGAAACAACTTTCGACACGTAAAGATCGTGTAACCAAACTTGAAAAAGAGGTAAAACAGTTAATTTAGTTTAATTATTTCCAAAGTTCATAAAGGTTAAATTGTTGAATAAATTTACATGTCTGTGAGCAGGCGGTTACTTTAAATTTTCAATTATGATTTCTGGGATCCGACTATTATGTCAATCATATGTTATCGACTGAACAGCATATACACATTAATCGTAGTTATCAATGAGTGCCAATTTTTTTTACCTGTGTAAGTGACGTGGATTTTTGTTCCTCCTCCTAATGTCCATGGTCAATAGACTGTATATGTATGGTCATGGTCAAAGCAAAAATTACAGAAATTCCATTATGTGACTTGCTATGATAACATTGATATTACACTTCATTTAATTTATATTGGTGGGCATTTCGATTAGTAAAGTCATTGAATAATTAATAACATTAACATGATATTCATTAGCTTTCGGAAGAAAAAGAACAAGCAGTCGTGTTGGCCAATACACATAGACGACTATCAATCGAATTAACGAGCGAGAAAGATGAACTACAAGCACGATTTATTAAAACCGAAAGTAAATTCATAACGTTAGAGGCCGAAATGAGAGATTTGAAAGCTGACTATGAAAATAAAATCACTTCTCTGGAATCAACAATAGCCGCTAAAGACGTTCATATTAAGCAACTGGTATACGAGTCTGAGATGGAATGACTTTACCCTTCCACCCAGCATGATCTGACATGTAACCTCTTAGCACCCTCGTATATACAATCCATTAATATGAATAGTTTATCCTGATTCACAATGTAAAAGTCTGCAATAATGTTATCACCCATTAATATCCTTTAGAAGTTAGAGCAAAACAGACTATTAGTAATAACTAAAGTTAAATACCTGCTAACTGTCGCTAACTAAAATTACAGGAAGACGCATTAAGGCAAACTACTAATGATAAATACGACGAAGCAACATCACCTGTCGAGATGGTAGAAATGAGGGAGAAGCTTGAGAAGACTAGCAAAGAACTCAAAGAGAAGCAAGATGAATTGAACAATGCTAAAATTAAACTAGAAAAGACTGAAGCAGAATCATCCGCTGCGAAACTTGAAATGGCACAGCTCAAATCGGACTTAGCGAAATTAGAAAACGAATATAAGGAACAAGAGAAAAAGGTGCAAGCTGAAAAGAAGGAATCCAGTTATTGGGAAAATAAAGCCAAAGAACTCGACACTGACCTGCAGGTAATATGGGAAATCTTGTAAACTATTGTAACTATGAACAAAATAATAAAATAAAGCGTTACTTTATAATATTGGTTGTTTAAAAATTCTAGTCGGAGCGCAAGAAACTCGACCGGATGCGTATTGCTCATGACAAAGATGTTAAAAATAAAGAAGCAGAGCTAGCGACGCTCAAGGGTAAACTTAAGATTCTTGAACAAAATTCTGGAGCAGGAGCGAAGAGAATCACGGAGTTGAAACAAGAATATGAAGAGACAGTCAAAAGTTTGTATACCATATTTTCTTGTGTGCTATGGGTCTGTAACAAGTAGTATTTTGGTCCAGTTTATTAATTTGATTGGGTCATGCATGTGAATCTGAATTAGATTATATGTAACGTCTCTTTGTAAATAAAGCATGTCGCATTGGCTTTTTTTCTTTTTAGCTTAAAAGTATTGTTTTTGAATTTTCAGAACTTGAACATTCTTTAGCTCTTGAAAAGGCAGAATATGAGGAGCTAACAGGAAAATATGAACTATTAGAGGAAGAACATGTGGTCACAAAAGCAAGACTGACTGTGGAAAAGGAACAAGCGCAGGGGTAACTCGTTTATTTGTTTTGTTTTAACTAATACCGTAACATATAAAGATAAGATATTTATATTGAGGGCCGATTTTATTTTCAGAGAACTTTTACATGTACAAAAAGAATTAAGTACTGCCTTAGGTGAAATAAAGACACTGCAAGAAAAACTTGGAACTGAAGCAGCAGCATGGAATACGGAGAAAACGGAAATGCAGGTCAATTTATGCGTTTGATTTTTGTGTGAATTGCTGACGGAATAGGAAACCGAATTGTAATTTTTTTACTCCGCAGAACTCGATAGCGTCTCTGCAAGAACGTTTGTGCGGTGGAGGGTGGGAGGTCGAGCGTGCCCGTCTCAACGCACGCCTGGACCAGAGAGAACGGGAGCTCCGAGCTGCCAACGACAGACGTGATGTGCTCGAACATCACCACGACCTTGCCAAGAAAGAGGTAAATAATGCATTTATTTAGGACTGGTTTACTAGCGGTAACGGTGATATGATAATCATTATGCAAGGGCAATAGGGAAATTATTCGCATGTTCCTAGATGAGCAGTCGTGTTTACTTTGTAATGTGTATGAACTTCGGTGTCCCAACGGCACGTGCACAATGAGCCGCTTAACAATTAATGCAACCTAAAATTATATTATTCCCTTTTTTTTCCTTTGACTCCTGGCATAAAGTAAAGCCAATTAAATTTATAAATTATATTCACAGTTTACATTTAACGTCTTTAGAAATTACATTATAAGACACAATTTAGTGTCGAGACTAGCTTGTTAGTCCGAGTGAGTAGGTACTACCACCTACCATATTTCTGCCGTGAAGGACTAAGGCTTTTCGATTTTAATGGTGAGGCAGCCACCGTATTATAAAACTGAGACTTAGAACTCATGTCTGAAGTAGATGGCAGTATTTACGTTGTTATTCTTTATAACTTCTGGTAACCACTTAACACACACGTGAGTCTTGAGCTCTTCCACTCATCTAAGGAATAAAAAAATATATTGTTTTAATATTTCTCAAATATTAGATGAGTCAATAAAACTAATTCAACTCTTTGCAGCTAGAGGAGTCCCGAAAAAAATTGGAAGATTACGAAAGAGTTTCTAAAATACAAAGAAATCTTACAACAGAAAATGCAGAACTGGAACGGGAGTTGGCAGCTTTGAACAATAGAATAGAACAATCCGAAAAGGCTAGAAAGGCCGAAATCACGGACACTAAGACGAGATACGAAGGGCAGATGAACACAATGCGCGATGAACTCAAATCCTTACACAACCAGGTACTACAATTTGGTACATGAAATCGTATTTTCATTCAAATAGCACGTAATTAAAAAAGCAAATAACAATGCAGATAATATAAAAATAATTTGCAGGTTTCGAGATTTAGGAGAGAAAGAGATAACTATAAGCAAATGCTCGAAGCTGCACAGAAGTCGATGGCTGAGATTAAAAATGGAGACAAAAGCGCTAGAATTCATCGTAACTCAATATCCAGCACAGATGAAGTAAGTTGCCTGTCATGATAGATTCTGATATGGTACTAACTATACGATTATTGCGCATTATAGCAACTCTGCATCAACTATGGTCTTTTTATAGCTGTAGAAGTTGAATTAATATTATAATCTAGATCTAAAGTTGTTCCATTTTTGTATGCTATACAGTGGATTTCAAAACGCATCACCAGTCGTCGTGGCCTGAAGTCGTCGTGGCCTAAAGGATAAGACGTCCGGTGCATTCGTGTCGAGCGATGCACCGGTGTTCGAATCCCGCTGGCGGGTACCAATTTTTCTAATGAAATACGTACTCAGCAAATGTTCACGATTGACTTCCACGGTGAAGGAATAACATCGTGCAATAAAAATCAAAACCCGCAAAATTATAATTTGCGTAATTACTGGTGGTAGGACCGCTTGTGAGTCCGCACGGGTAGGTACCACCGCCCCGCCTATTTCTGCCGTGAAGCAGTAATGCGTTTCGGTTTGAGGGGTGGGGCGGCCGTTGTGACTATACTGAGACCTTAGAACTATATCTCAAGGTGTGTGGCGCATTTACGTTGTAGATGTCTATGGGCCCCAGTAACCACTTATCACCAGGTGGGCTGTGAGCTCGTCCACACATCTAAGCAATAAAAAAAAAAAAGCTAATTTAAACATTGTTAATAATCACATTCCAATCGCCTATTTTAGGAAGAATATCGCAACAAAGTCGCTTTGCTGGAACAACAGGTTGCTTGTCTCGAAGATGAGTTGTGTGAATCGCGGCTACTAGCTTCAAAACTTAACACGGAGCTTGTTAGCGAAAAGTCATCTGCCGAAGTACGCCTCGCGGAAATGCAATCCAGACTAAATGAGGTAATTTGTTTTTCGAAAAAAATGCTTCTTAAAGTCTCTAAAGTGTCGATGTGATCTCGACTTGTGGTTTGGGGGACGGAAAGGTTGCTTACTAAATAGTTTGACTCCACTTTTGTTAAAACCACGATCCCAATACGAGAACTGATTATTTTTTATATATTTAAACACTACATCTATCGACTATGGAATCAACAATTTGAAGCTTTGAACTACGGCAAATAGAAATTTCATTCATAAAAACCAAATCTCTGAACAGCATGTCTCGATAAAGATCGTTACGCCTACCCTAACACCGGGAGGAAATCTGCTGGCCAAGCTTTTGGAGCTTTATGGAAATACAGTCTAACCTGGATATGAGAGAATACAAGGGTTCTATTAAGGATCCTACGCTGACTTTTAACGTTACTAACATTACTGAAACACATTCTTTTATTCAGTACGAGGAAGAGAGACTATTGTCGTCGGGAAGAGCGCGCGTGGCTGGTCTCGCGACCCGAATGGAACTGGCGTGGCACAAGGAACGCGATGAACAACAGCGGCTGTTACAAGAGACGTCCACGCTCGCCAGAGACTTGAGGCAGACTCTCTTCGAGGTAATATCGTCTTCTCTTGTTATTGCCTTTCTATTGCATCTTTTTTACTTATAGTCTCTGAACCTCTGACAAGAACATAATTATTTAGTTTTGTTATTCTCCGTTGATGACTTTATACGACTGGAATAAAAATTAATTTAGTTTTTTTTCTAATCTCCATTATTTGATCGATAAGTATTTTATTGTGTTTTGCGCTATTAAACAATATACAATTAACTATGACAGTTGGAAAGAGAGCGTGAAAAAGAGAGGTTAGATATGAAGAGACGAATCGATCAGCTCAAGAGGACCACGGAGGAAGAAACCGAAGAGGCCAAAAAGAAGGTACATAATAATATATAAGTTTACTTATTCACTACTTCATATATATGGTATGCCTTATACCAAGCTGTGTAATATCGGCCTGGAGTATCGCCACCTCACCTCTTCCCGTGGGTGTCGTATAAGGATACTAAGAGAATCGTCCGAGAACGAGCAGCAGCGTTCTGGGTATTATACCAGCGTAGCGCGATCGCTAACCAGCATTTGCTGATGGTTTGCATGATGCTGATGGTGAGGCATGTTTTAAGCCCACATTTCTGCCGCGAAGCTATACATATGCAAATGAAACATAAACCTCGTTTCTCAAGGTATGTTAGCGTGCATTCACATTGTCAGGTCTGTGAGCTCCGACAACCACAACAGCAAGTGGCCGGAGGTCGTTCACTTAATTTAATAAATAATTAAAACATAATATAGAATTTTCTAATTTGTTGAACATTGACATTACCTACATGCAACATGACATTGATAATTTCATAAAATATAATAAATTCGTTATTCTATTAGGTTAATCTAAGCTTTTAGTTTTACCTTGAAATAAATAAATAACTAATGTATTTATTATAGGTGACGGAGTTACAGTGCGACTTATTGGAGTTACGCGACGCACACGCCAAGCTGCGTACAACCAATGAGAAGTTGCGCCGCGATAAAGAGAGGCACGATCGAGATCGCGACCAGAACAAATTACTTGTCGCTTCATTGAAACGTGCTCAACAGGTACAATAGCATAAAATCAATGCTAAATGTTCATTTGAAATTAATTTATTAACATTTAAATTTGTTCTCCAGGAGGACGACAGGGTGATAGCACAGCTCTTAGAAACAATAGACGATCTGATGAAGCAAAGCCCTGATCTATTCCGCGTTGAAATTCCCGTTAAACCGGAGAAAACTCTGATGACACCAACACCGCCTCGTCGTAACAGGGTGAGTTCACAGAAAAACACGGTAACAACAATACAGGTGATATTCCACAAAAAAATATCTAACGTACCTACATAATAATATGTTAAACGCTATCTAGTGCTAATCGGCTAAAGAAGCTCATAAATACCACACCATGAATGTCGTTTCCCGTTTTGGTATATAAGGTCTAAGTCGCTTTGGACAAAGAGTAGACTAGAAAATTAAGTATATATTATATAGTTATTTTCTCTTAGGTTTAGCAACCGATCCTATTTTTTCTAGTATATTTTGACAAGTTTTTATACAATATATATTTTTTTGTAATTTCCAATTCTACACAAAACATCAGTAATAAAACTAAAGATAAAATAATATAATATATATTCAAGTCTTAAAGTATGGAAGCATTGGGATCACACCCTCTACAAGCATGGCGTCGTACCTAGTCGTACCTACTTAATGGCCTTTTTTTCCGTTTCGGTAGTCTTCGAAATCTCGTTCCCGGTCAGCAACTCCCGAGACTAACGAAGCAGCCGGGGCGAAAGATACGGCGGCCAGACTGCGCAGACTCACCGACGAACTAAGGGCTTCTCGTATCGCCGAGCGACAACGGCGACAGCAAGCCAGCGCAAGGAGGTAAAACTGTAACAACAGATCGAGGAGTGAATAGCTATTTGGTTTAAGCCACATTGCTTCAACTACGAGTATACATTAGAGCAGTGGTCAGGGAACTTTTTTAATTATTACCCCAAAATATTTTTGTGTAAGTTGATATTACCCCATGGCGATGAATAAAAAAAAAACGAAATCGCTTCTTTTTAGCATCTTTCATATTAAAGCCCCATGATAATTTTGAAAAGAAAACAATAACTAAAAATTTTACGGTTCTAAAGAAGTTTCACTGTACTTTTTACTCACAAAAGTTTCATTTTTAACCCCCAAATTTTCATTTTACCCTATTTGGGGTAATTTACCCCGGTTCCCCGACCGCTGCATTAGAGCCATTTAAAGTTTAAAATTCGACTAACAAAAACACTTCTTAAGCTATATTTGAACGGGGTAAACTTAATTGAAGTTCAATTAAAACCATCGAACTGTTGATACTAATACCAAACGAAACGGACATTTGATTACAAAAAAAAAAACACGTGTGCAATCCACCCGTGGTAGAAGTGAAACCTTCAAAATTCGTTATTATTTTAGCACAGTAATATTCGTGCATCGCAGAATTACATTTTTATGTCTCTCTATACGCTATTTTAATAGATTGGATTTACATGTACATATTATGAGTTAAGTGTTTCCTTTTTTCTTAATTGTAAGTTTCATTTCATCTATCATTTGTGTACCAAATCCCTAAATCCCTAATTGAAGGTGTACATACGTTGACTGTCTGTTTGTCACGATACTGTTTTATCGATGACCTAGAATGACCAAGATAATGCATAATATAATGACGGCATGAATGGGATTGTGTATTTGTCATAGTATAACTGCAACATGAAAGCCCTATTTCAGAAACTACATGAAAAGGAATGTCTGGTGGGGATCACTTCAACGATAAGACCGCTCATTATACAAATCTATACATATAAATAAAATTCGAGTGTCTGTTTGTAATATTGAAATAGCCTCTTTTCACTACATGCATATGAATATATATACGGTACATACACCAAAATAACATTTTTTACAATTTTTGTCTGTCTGTCTGTCTGTCTTTTTGTTCCGGCTAATATCTGGAACGGCTGAACTGATTTTGACGGGACTTACACTGATAGGTAGCTGATGATATAAGGAGTAACTTAGGCTACTTTTTTTAGAATAGCTTTGCCCCGCGGCTTCACCAGCGGTACGACAATAACCGCGGGTAACATCGTCGATAATAAAATGTAATGTTTCCGAAGCGAAGCGAGGGCGGGTAGCTAGTTATATAATAAAATACGTATTGATTAATTTTCAATGTAAATTATGTACGTTTAAATAATAGTGTGTACTCTAATTTGAACTTACGTGTTGATTTTTAGAGCAATGTCGACGGAGCCCCGTGATACTTTGTCGGTGACGCCAGCCACGAGCCGGACCCCATCTCGGGCACCGTCGTTAAAGAAGCGATCCATCTCGCTAGAACAGACAACTAAGGAACAGGTAAAAGCTGTGGGAAAAAATCCCAAATATGAGAGCAATAATTTGCGAAGCACTGTATATATAATTAACGAAATAATATACTTAGTTGTTGTTGTAACAAATATAGTTATTGGTCTCTTTCTAACATAATATTCTATTAGGTTATAGTCAGACAATAAGATAGACACAACCCTAGATAATTAGAGCTACCAGCCAGAAAGTCAGAAATTAGAACTGAAAATGTATTAAATTCTTTTTTTTAATTCTTTATTAGAGCCATACACCTATTAGGTTAAGTTGCCTTTAAATTCTTTAATTCCACATGTTTGTTCCAGAGCTCGATATGGAAGTCTGTTGATGAGAGTAGTGTGTCGTCGTTGCAATCACTGGAAGGAGACAATGATCATCGTCACTTCACTATGCCTCGGGATACCAGTCTCGACAGGTCAGTAAAATTAATTTCATTGAAAATATTACTAAGACCTATATTTACATACATTTTATAAAAAAAAATTATGTTATTTTAAATATGTATTATATTAATACTTCAACATTTAATTGACGAACTGGCTTGGAAGATGTGTAACGAATCCGATGAATCCCCCCCCCCATCCTCCCTATTTCTGCCGGGAAGGAGTCATGCGTTTCGTAGGGAACAGTGAGAGAGACGTACATTATAATTGAGGACCCGATCCTGTAGACCGAATGGTAAACAGTCGACGTCGCCCAAAACACGTCATTACGGATCCTCCCGACCCGTTAACGGTGCTTTTAGGTACCACAAGCACCGGTCACCGTCCTCTTCGAACCCGTCGCTTGCGACGAAGGGCTCGACGAGCGAATTAGCCCATAGACACAACCCACTGAGTTTCTCGCCGGATCTTCTCAGTGGGTCACGTTTCCGATCCGGTGGTAGATTCTGCGAAGCACTCTCAGTGTTAGCAACACTCCGGTTTGAGCCCCATGAGCTCACCTACTAGTTAAGGTTACGCAGAAATAGCCTCTCTATCAGCTTAGGTAGGAAAAAAGTTGAGGTGGAAGGCTGAGGTAGCTAGCGGCATTCGGTGTGGTAATCTACGGGGCACCACTTAACACCAGACGGATCGTGAGCTCTGTCATCCAAATATGGAACGGTAAAGCAAGGGAGAACTGTTCCAGAAAACTAAGAAAACAAAGAAAGTTTTAACTCTTTTCAGTCGATTGTCCGGCGGGTCGGCTCAGAGTGACGTCTTACCCAACGACAAAAAGAAGAAGAAAAGCATCTTTGGAAAATTGAAGAAACTGACTAAATCGCGATCCATCGATGACCAAGCCGATCCCGAAATTGTCGATTTCAGACCTATCGGTACCGTATCGCAGGTAAATAAATATTATATTCCATCGTGACCGTCAAGATTAATATTCTATTAATTTCTAAAATATTAATTCTTATTAAACTTTATCAGGGCTCCGATTCCGACATGAGCACAGCTGGAAGCAAACGCGACTTACGTGGACGACTCTCAGATATGTTCAGCAGGAAACAGGTTTCTCGCGGCAACAGGTTCGTTTGTATTTATGGATCAATATCCATACTAATATTATAAATGCGAAAGTACGCGCTTTCACGCCAATAATACTGAATAGATTTAAATGAAATTCGGTACACAGATAGTCTAGAGCCTGAGAAAAGACTAAAAGCTACTTAACGGTAGGCAGCGGCTTGGAACGGTAGGCAGCGGCTTGGCTCTGCCCCTGGCATTGCTGAAGTCCATGTGCGACGGTAACCACTCACCATCAGGTGGGCCGTATGCTCGTCTGCCTACAAGGGCAATAAAAAAATTAAAAAAAATACTTTTTAATGCGAAAAAATCGTTGTAAAGTGTTGAAAGGGGTGATTGAAAAGTTGTATGGAAGTATCGTCATTTTTAGAGCTAAATCCTGAAAACCCTATTTTTTAGGCTGTGGATTCAATATTAATAAATATGACATTTAAAGTTTGTAAAAGTTTTACCCTGAAGAGTGTAAAATACCAATAGGAAATAGGTAATGAAAATTTGTATGGAAATATGTACATAATTTTCTCAGGTTCAGCTTTGTATAAAAGAAAATTAAATAAAATCAATAATATATTATAGTCCCCGAAATTATAGTCGTTAGTGTACAATAAGTTTAAAATAAATAGCATTTTAATAATAAATGTTCGTTTACAGTAAAGAACTAAGTCCCGAAAGACCAGCAAGCGCAATGGGAAGCACTACGAGCGCCTCACGTACCATGCTACGCAATACGAGTACTACAACGCTGACGCGAACCTCACCCGCCAAACCGGTACGGCATTGTACTTCAGAATTAAAATCTTTCAATTTATTAATTATTTTTTTAAAAGGATTTTATGACTTGGTAACTAAGACGTTTAGGGTCATGGCTTAATTTAATTTACATTCTTAATTTTATGAAAAATGATAATATGGAGTGAAATGAAATTAAATGAAATGAAATGAGATGAGATGATATGGGATGAAATATAATCCCAGTAAGATGGTGGTCATTTACTAATATTTTTTCAGTAGACTTTTTGGAGGATCCTGAGAAGTTACGTCCGGCGGCTTTGTTTCATTTCCCACATTTGTGCACTTTCACAGATACTAAACAGTTACAATAAACCACCGTTATTACACATTTAATCCCGAACAAACACTAAATAGACAAAAGAAAACAGATCACAGAACTTCACTCCTCGCGTTCCCGCCAAAAAGTCCCTTTATTTAAATACTAAATATTTCGAAAACTACCCCCAAATTTGAATCAAACGTATTGATTAGTATAAATAATGTAATGTCGTTTTTTCAGAACGAATTCTCAAGTACGCGATCATCGAGTGCCACTCCGGCGACGAAAAGAAAAGGAAAATAACGGACACTCAATATTATTGTGTTGATTGCAATGTATTTTTAATTCCTAAGTATCTTCCACATAGCATGTAATATCACACATATCAGAATTTGTATGACTATCGATATACATTATAGTCGTTATTCGCAAAGAAAACCTTTTCAAGTACCTTTGCGTGTTGCAGATAATAATGTTATAATAAATACGTATTCACATATTCATATCCAGTAGAGCCGATGGAAATTGGGTACTTAATATATCTATCTACCTCTCTTAGGTTCGCTTATCAACATAATTTTTTTTAATGATATAAATTACATAAACAGAAAGCACTATAGTCTTACTTGAAGATTACGAATATAGTAAAATAATACAAACAAAATATATAACACAATCATTTACTTGTCAACAAGATCTCTTCCAACATTACGTCACCAAACATCGAGTGGTATCGATTAAGTATTTAGCAATCATTCGAATATAATTTTCAGACGATGTAAGTTATCGACTCGAATCGATAGCGCAGTTTCGATAGTTATACAAATTGGCCGCCCACTGCGTCACAGTGTAATGTGAAGTGACGTCTTATTCCCGGAGTCTTTAGTCCCTAAGTTTAATGAGCATTGAGATTATGTTGTACTATCATAAGTTCTCTTTGAAACATAGCAGTGTTTAAGATATTTTCTTGTAATTTCGTAATAAATCTGTTGAATTAAACTACATTTCTTAGTTATTACACTCGATAATTTTACAACTTATTTATATGCTTACAAAAAAAAATATCTATTACAATTTATTCATACTCGTGCACGTTTAAAAGAAAACACGATAAAACAAATACATATTTACCTAAAAACTTCGATGCATAAATGCAAAATTTGAAAACACCGTAATAATCTTACCAGCACTTTGAGAGAAGCAAAATATTATTGCACTGTTCATGTTAGTTTAAAACACATTTCGATTTTTATGATTTTTAAGTGTAGTCATTCCAACTGAATATCACGTAATTTCTCCATTAAGTTCACGTTGGCCTGGCAGGACTGCGGTGAGTCCCGGAGAGACGTTTGTGAGGTGCTTGGCTAGCTTTGGTCCATGAGGTTCGAGTCCAGGCCGGCCGCCCCGCTCGAATCCTTCAGGATAGACTCGAAGATCGGCTGAAGCTCGGGCAGTGATCGAATTTGAGTCACGAAGTCCATAAGATGTGGATTTTTATCTAAAATTTTTTATTTACAATCGAGTTTAAAATGACTTCCTTTTTTACTTGTTTGCTCGTCGATCAACAGATTCAGTTGACTTAGCTTTATATATTATGTACAAGTATATTTTGCATTTAAATGAGCGTTTCTCATAACAGTCATATGAATACAGTGCCTTCATAAATGACCCGGTTTCCTTTTGACCAATGGAATTTATATAGTGTTTTGAAATCGCTTTCAAAACAGAAGACAGCATTACATACATAACAACATTTGTTGCTACGCGAAATACATTCTCCAGGAAACACGAGAAGCGCCATTACGAGCCCACGAAATAAAATTGTGTTTATTACTTTAAAATTTAACAAATAGTAGTATTGAACAATAGTGATCAAGATAAGTCTTAATTTTACCTGCTTCTGGAATCTGCATCAAGGCAGCGGTAGCGCGGAGGGCGGACCGTTTCAATTCATCTTGTTTCTCATATTCTTGTTTCACGGAATTAGCTTTGACTTTCATTGTACACGTCGCTCTCAACGGCTCCACTAGACTTTCTAACCCTAAGATCAAAGAACAATCGTTAATAACCTAAACCATAAACTTTTTTTTTATTAGGTACTTAGATCGGTGGACGAGCTCACAGCCCACCTTAAGTGGTTACCAAAGCCCATAGACATCTACAACGTAAATGCCGCCACCCACCTTGAGATGAGTTCTAAGGTCTCAGTATAGTTACAACGGCTGCCTCATCCTTCAAACCGAAACGCATTACTGCTTCACGGCAGAAATAGGCAAGGTGGTGTTACCTACCAGTGCGGACTCACAAGAGGTCCTGTAGATTTTTACTACACGATGTTATTCCTTCACCGTGGAAGTCAATCGTGAACGTTTGTTAATTACGTATTTCGTTAGACAAATTGGTATCTGCTAGCGTAATTCGAACACCGGTGGATCGCTAGATACGAACTTCGGGCTTCGATAACCACTGCATGTAACCGCGTGTATCTTGAGCCAATTCTATATTTGTTTCTTTTTTGGACCGGTTAGGCAACAATAGTTATAAAGCCCAGTGGCCTCATTTAGTACAGTTGAATATGCAATTTCGAAAAGGGCACATCTCTGAAAATGTAAAATGTACAGGAAATGAAAAAATCTGATTATTTTCTAAAGCAGTGTAAAATTTAAAATATTAACTTTTGAGATATATTTTAGTGTTAATTAGCAATTGAAAATTACTGAAATTATTATAATACGGGTGTAGGTATGCCTCAAAACTACATGTATATGAAAAAACGTATTTGACAAAATATGCGACATGTGCCCTTTTCGAAATTGCATATTCAGTTGTACTCACTCTGCAGCACGACGGCCGGACACAGCTGCGCCAGACGAGCACACATGAGGTACGTCAGCATCTTGATGTCGTAGTGGTCGCGGAGTCCGTCCTCCACGTGGCGCAGGAACTCGAACACGTCGAGGCGGTCCAGGCACGTGCCCAGCAACGTGTACATGCACTCGAAGGCCGCCTTACGGAGATCGAGACCGTCGTCCACCGAGTGCTTGAACGGACCCATCTCCACTTCACGAATCAGTTCTTTCTGTGAATAGTATTAACGATTTATTAGGCTACTTGTAGAAGTAGCAGTTTATTGTGACGTAGGCTCCTCAGCCTCCAGTAAAATTAAAGAAACAATTAAATCAGTACAAGATAATTTGTGTTTGTTATTGTCACGTTATAGAGGTAAAGGTAAGAGGCGTGAATGACGATATGAGAGAGAGAGAGAGAGGGGGGGGGAGAGAGAGGGAGAGAGGGGGGAGAGAGGGGGAGAGAGAGGGAGAGAGAGAGAGAGAGAGGGAGGGAGAGAGACAGGGAGAGAGAGAGAGAGAGAGAGGGAGGGAGAGAGAGAGGGAGAGAGAGAGAGAGAGGGAGGGAGAGAGAGAGGGAGAGAAAGAGAGAGGAGTGAGTGTTGAGATTACGGCTGATAGAAGAGAATGGAAGTGAAATGAAATGTGCCGACCCCACCTAGTGGGATAAGGTGCAGAAAAAGAAGATTGTCACGTTATAGTGTTGTCACTGATATTGGACTGAGATATGGAGATATGAAGTGTAATCGTCAATTTAAATTTGCCTGTAAAAGGTTAGATGATGTTATGAGCGTAGAGATACCTTGACTTTGGTTTCAGCGTAGATGGTGGGCAGCACTTGCGGCAGCAGGTCGCGGACGAGCGAGGGCTTGTTGTGCGCGGCCGAGTTGAAGGCGACGAGCGCCACGCGCCGCACGCCCAGCTCCGCGTCCCGGAGCGGCACCAGCAGCTCGCACATGCAGCCGCGCAGCAACCCGTCTATGGCTTGCGGCTGCGGACACCGTCGAACCCCTCATTTTTTTAAAGGTATTTTATGACCTGGTAACTAAGACCTTTAAGTCATGTCTTATTTTAATTTATATTCTTATTTTTATGAAAAATTATAACATGGAGTGAAATGAAACGAAGGTGATTAATTTGAGACATTAATCAACTGGGATGAAATTAAATGAAATGAGATGAGATGATATGGGATGAAATATAATCCCAGTAAGATGGTGGTCATTTACTGATATTTTTTCAGTGGACTTTTTGGAGGATCCCGAGAAGTTACGTCCAGCGGCTTTGTTTCATTTTCCCACATTTGTGCACTTTCACAGATATTAAACAGTTAATAAGCCACCGTTATTACACATTTAAACCCGAAGAAACACTTAATAGACAAAATAAAACAAAACACAAAACTTCACTCTCGCGATCCCGCCAAAAAGTCCTCGGACCCCTCATACGCACTTACAGCCCGTTCACACATGGTCTCCGTGTATACGGTACCCGTTTTAACGGATACGACAAAAAATTATGCTTTGTTCACACATAGGCACCGTATAACGTTCAACGTATCCGTCATTACTGGATACGATGTCCACAAGAAAATTCGTAGCATACCGCCGCTATTCTACCAGGATGAAACTTCTTTGTCTAGCTGCACCGCCCGCCGGCCCCCTCACCCCCGCACAGTTTCTATCCGGTAAAATTGTACGGAAACATGACGGATACGTATTACCGTTCATCCAGTATTCGATGACAAAACGGAATATCATAATTTACCGGATAGTTTTTATTTACTGTATACTGAATACTGTACCATATGTGAAGTCACTCATACAGCTCCAGCTCCATCGATGAAAAAAAACGTATCCGACAAAACGGACCAGTGAAACGGTGTGAACGGGCTCTTACACGTACAACCATCGTCATTATCATAGTCGGTTAATCTTGGCATAGCAGTCGTGGTCATGTGGAACCTTTGAATATTATGGCCACGACAGTTGTTCTCCATAATTCGCGAACTGAGGGTTAACGCACGCACTCATGTGGTACGCATCCACAATCATATGTTACATAATTTAACCGAAATATAAATTACTCATTAAATTAATACTTCTGCTTAATTGCTGGTTTAACGTGTTGTAAACGTTAATTTTGCCTATTATAGCAGAAAAACATTCTTAATTTTCTATTGGAAGAGACACTATTAGACTTAAGAGCAAGTCACAATTTTCATTTCTCAAGGTCCTAAAATTTTATTCTCTGGTTAAAACTATTTATAATATACAAACCTGATCAGATATAGTAAACTTAACAGCAGTAACGGCAGTCGTTCTAGTCAAAGGCTCTGGTGACTTTAAGAACTCTTTTAGATGTGGCAACAATTCCTCTGGTTCAAGGAGACACAATTTACCCAAGCATTCAGCTACCTGAAAATCATTCATAATTTATTAACACAGCTTATGACAAGACGGATAAAAAGATAGTTGATTTTAGAAAATCAAACTTACTACATTCCGAGATCCTTCTTCAGCACACTGACAATGTTTAGATAATTGTACCCAAATCTGTGGTATAAAGGGTCGTAAAGCTTCCACGCCTTCCGGAGTACATGACTCTGATGAGATGATCTGAAAGATTATTAAAATTTAACAATCTGTTGTCCTTAGAATATCTTAAAATTAATAATTAGCTTTCTGTACAAAAAAAAAACTTACAATTGAGTAAACTTACAATTGAGTAAACTACAAAAACTTACAATTATATTGAGAATATTTTTATTACAGTATTTTATCCATAAATTAAATTAAACATATTGTTATATACTACTAGCATTGTACACATTCTTGAAAGCAATGAAAATAAAAATACATATTGCGATTTTATTCTACAACCAAACCCAACTATTGTTCATATTTCCAAGTCATTCACAAATCAGGCGATAAATTATTTAAACACATACATCATTTCCTAAAAACTATTTTGTAGCTATACAATTCCATTTCCACAATAATTTAAATTAATGCCTAGATTTTTTTGTAATCGAAACCTAGTGGTTTATAAAAGTTATTTACCTCTCTTAGCGAATGAAGCAGGAGGTACTGGCGTTTGGGCTGAGCCTCGATCTCCCCCAGGATGAAGGGCAAGAATTCTGGAAGGTTACCCACTGCAACGGAGCCGAGGGCGTAACTAGCAGCGGACTTCACTTCTTCCGAAGACGGCGTAAAAGAATTGAGCAGCACTTCCTTCAAATTCGGAACCGAGCTCAAATCTCTGCGGATAAATATAGTTATAGCTTCAGTTTTACTCTTAAGTACCTATTCTAACGAAACTATATTCTAAAGACCAATCAAACCTACCTCTTAATTACCTATTCTAATAACAAATAAAAAAATTGTTATAAGTAAAAATGTTACTTCTAGTACATAATAGGGTTGCCATTTAAAAGATATTTCCTGAGATAATAATAGTGTGTGGTATGAAAGGCTAGCGACGACGCTATATACATTTGAATTGGTACACAAATACAAACTGGATCATGCTGTGTCATTTTACAAGCAACTAGTGACTGTTCTGTACCAGTTATAATTTCAAAACGGTACGATCACCAAAAAGAAAATTAAAAGACCAGCAATGTGACTATAGATGTAATTTTAGTAAAATCTAATAGATATTCATGCATTAAAAGTAAAATTTAAATTATTGTCAGATAAGTCCTGTAGTTTCATCATATTACGAGTATCATGACACCTTAACAACAGAACGCTGTGAGAACGATAACAGTTGATTTCAAACCTCAGGATAGAGATAAGAAAATTCTCGACTTCAGCAACCGTCTCAACTTTACTAGTGGTAGGACATCTTGTGAGTCCGCACGGGTAGATACCACCACCCTGTCTATTTCTGCCGTGAAGCAGTAATGCGTTTCGGTTTGAAGGGTGGGGCGGCCGTTGTAACTATACTGAGACCTTAGAACTCATATCTCAAGGTGGGTGGCGGCATTTGGGTTATGGATGTCTATGGGCTCCAGTAGCCACAACACCATGTGGGCTGTGAGCTCGTCCACCCATCTATGCAATAAAAATAAAATAAAAAAAAATACTTTTCAATTTCCGCCACATTCGAAAATTCAAAATCTCTGTTGAAGTTGCATGTGTTTACGCCAGGCTGGTGGAAGTGAATAGAAAGAGTGGACTCACAGATGTCGTCCGATCTCAGCGAGCGCGAGCAGCGAGAACATGTGGTGCGCGTCGGAGGGCGGGTGTGCGGCGTCGCGCAGGAAGCCTCGCACCGCCTCGCCCGCTTCCGGCCCCCCCTCCACCACCACGGCCGCCACGCATTTCGACAACGAATGGAACGCCTGCGCACATTACTTCTTGTATTAACTCTTTGTGTTAGGTTGTAGCAGAGATGAGTGACCATGTTAGGACCTTCCCCGGCGTATCTCCAACCAATAAACAAAGGGTAAATAACATGTACTTATATATATAATAACTTTTTACGAAAATTGCGCGGTCGGAGTATGGAATTTTCCACACTTATAGAGAAAGAATATAGAGAAGAAGTGCACAATGCTAATACTTTTTTAAAATAATGCATAAAAGATACATTAAATCAATAAAGAAAACATTACACACACTACCATGTATTTGACACAACACATATATATAAATATACTCTTTATTGTCAATTGTCAAACTTTTGTTAGTGTTTAAACTCTGTGGTCAAATTGAGAATAGATGAATACCGGAACTTTTTGGCGGGAACGCGAGGAGTGAAGTTGTGTGATTTGTTTTATTTTGTCTATTTAGTGTTTCTTCAGGTTTAAATGTGTAATAATGGTGGTTTATTAACTGTTTAATATCTGTGAAAGTGCACAAATGTGGGAAAATGAAACAAAGCCGCTGGACGTAACTTCTCGGGATCCTCCAAAAAATCCACTGAAAAAATCTTAGTAAATGACCACCATTTTACTGAGATTATATTTCATCCCATATCATCTCATTTCATTTCATCCCAGCTGGTTAATGTCTCAAATTAATCATCTTCATTTCATTTCACTCCATAATATCATTTTTCATAAAAATATGAACATAAATTAAAATAAGACATGGCTTAAAGGTCTCAGATACCAGATCATAATATCCCTTAAAAAAAAGATGAATACCGTGTCTTTATTATTATTTATGTATTGTTTAGTTTTGGCGAAATCTGTGATTTTATTATATAAGTATAATAAATAATATTTGACAATAGAACCATAATAATGTTCAAACTTATAATTTCAATAATTTTAGTCGAATTTCGACTACTGCGGGACCGCTAACTAGTAAGTGTGTAAATTACCTGTTTGATATGGTGTGCGGTAGCGTTGTGCTCTTGCAAGCGACGCACGGGCATCACCAACAAGGCAAGCAGCTCGCGGCGCGAACAGCCCGCCACGTCGGCCGACACCAGCGCACTCAGGACGCCCAACATTGCTTTGAGAGCGCCGCCTGTACCAATTTAATGTCCCTATTTTTAATTCATTTTATGAACTGGATTATAGTCCTTATAACCTTATTGTTACATTACATTTAGGTTATTGTTATAGTACATTGTGCACCAAGGGAGAAAAGTAGTATGAGTAGTATGAGTAGTATGAGATGTCCTACTTTTTTCATACTCATAAAAAAACAATTTAACTATTTTTTTATTTTTAAATAAACTACTACTAATTGAATAAGAACTGTCTGATGAACTCATCTTTGTTTAATAGTTCACTATTAAATTTTATTAAGTTTTGTTTATTTCACTTTTTCACTAAACACAATATTGCAAATTATCCGAGCACAACAATGCCGGAGAATTTTTGGTGCGTGAGAGCAGACGTAGACACTAACGCACATGCGCACTTGTACCCAGGGAGAAAAAGTTACACTTTCTTCCTTGTACAGCGGGAGGAAAAGTTACACTTTCTTCCTTGTACAGCGGGATGAAAACCGAACTTTTGGCGTAGGTAGGAGAACAAATATTTTGTCGTAAATGGTCGCATCCAAGTTGATTAGTCTAGAATCGTTTGAAAAATAACATTTCATGAAATACGGAACATCTCTTTCATATGTCAATTCGCTTTTTCAATCAATTTCAATTCTCTTTCATATGTAACATCTGCTATGAAACCGAAGTGTATGTCTCGTGCTGGGCGGTGACGCTTAAGACGTCGTTTGAGATCGATGTGTCTGTCCTATATAAGCCGCGCCAATAAAGAAACGAATCTAAAATGGCGGCGGCGATCATGCGCTCTCGCTCTAAACTATTGCTGTCTTTAGTCGCACACGGCGCGTACTGCATGCAAAAAAATATCAGTTCTGATTTTATTCTCAGACATGCTCAGAGACAACATCTCTCAAATTCTGTTGTTATTTGTTGCATTTGTTCGTTATTTCGTGGTTATTTTGTTATTTATTTTACACCTCCCCCTCTGCCAGGGCACCAAAGTAAAGTAAAGCACATTCTCATTTTTGTTTTTTTATATTTTTTTACAACAAACAACTTTCTCTTTCTATTTTTCTTTTTATTTGTTGTATATAGATATTGTATATAAATAAATAAATAAATATTTACTAACAATCACGCCACGTTAACTGGTCCCGTGATAAGTTCGTAAAGAACTTGTGTTACAGGTACCAGATAAAGGATATAAATGTAAGATTTTTATTATACACATACATATATTTAATAGACATCCATAACCCTGGAAAAGACATTTATATTTAACATACAAATATCTTCCCTTGGCGGGATTCGAACCCGCGACCCCCTTGTGTAGTGACCATGTCACTTACCACTACACCAGACGGCCGTTAATTTGTTACCTTACCATCTTTCAGTGCAGGCACATAGACGCCATTTTCGATTCATTTATTTATTGGCGCGGCTTACGCATACATAGGTACGGCACTAAATAGAATGTTAGTGGGACGTAGTGTAGCAGCACCTTGGAGTAGCGGCGACTTGGCGAGCGCGAGTATTTTGGGGGTGAGGGCGTAACGCGCGTCCGCTGTGAGGGCGGCGGGACAGCGCAGGCAGGCGGACCGCACCAGCGCCAGAGCCGTCTGCGCGCAGTGCAGGTCCTGCTCGCACACCAAGGCCGGCACCTCCATCAGCACCTGCACAAACAACACACAGTTCTGGCATTCCTGTCGCAACCTTATTTGCGGTAGGCAGTGGCTCGGCTCTGCCCCTGGTATTGCTGAAGTCCATGGGGACGGTAACCACTCACCATCACAAGGGCAATAAAAAAAATTACTATTAAATTTTCTGCTGAGAATTGATACAAAATATATTCCAAACTCACCTTGCTCAAAAGTTCAATGCTGATGGCATGACTATAATTCTGTACCAGAGTGTCTAGAAGGACCAGTGTTGACAATTTCAATGCTCTTTGATTTTTTCTTAAGAATGACCCGAGAATAGGTACAGCATCAGACTAAAAAAGGAATATTCATTAATACAATATTTAAATTGAAAAATTACCATAGACTATTAAATGTACGTTGACTTACCAAAATAGGAGTGAGATCGATCCTCAACGGTGACGATGCTACTTTTGTCAAAGCTTTAACGGTAGTGAGGCGAGTTATTTCGTTTCGAAGTCGCTCTAAAAATATTGGAAGACACACAGGGAGCTCGTTCTGCAAAACATTTTATACAATTATTTCAATTTAATTTAATATTAGTCTTGAATTATTCTAATGTTAAAACTTAAACACAGAAATAACAAGGGTATCGGTAGTAGTGAATTTAACCAATGTACAAACCTGTAAATAATCTCCAAAATGACACAAGAGCTGTCCGCAAGCAGCTATAGCTCGTTCTTTTACTTCCTGGTCCATATCTGTGGCCCGCAGCCTCACTAGATTGCACTCGTACATTGCAGGTATAAACTGTTTCAACTCTTCCGGAGGAGGCTCAACTGCAACTTCTACTTCACCATCGGCGCCTTCTACATTGTCTTTTGTACAAAACACAGAACATTATTTATTTGTAGATACATTGATTAATGAAATAATTATAAAATGAGAATCTGAATCTGAATCAGAAACTTCGTAGGCAGCGGCTTGTCTCTGCCCCTGGCATTGCTGAAGTCCATGGGCGACGGTAACCACTCACCATCAGGTGGGCCGTATGCTCGACTGCCTACAAGGGCAATAAAAAAAAAACAATAGTTTTTTTTTTGTAATAAATTAATATTCATTTTTTTTAATATTTAATTATTAAGCAAATAAACGTACGTAATAACAATAAAGCGAATAAACTTTTCTCTTTTTATTGACTAATTATCTTTTTTTTCTTTTGTTTTTGTATTTAGCTATTGACTAGCTTTAGTATGATCAATACAATGGTGAAATTATATTATATTTTTTTCCAATACATATTTAAATATAAAGGAGATGCAATATATAAAATAAATGTTATGTATAAGTAGTTATGGTCGAATTTTGTTCATTGCCCGACCATTAGTACAATGAATAGCACAATTTGAATGTTAATTGAGGTGTTAGAACAAATACAGAATCAAAAGTACAAAATACAAAATCAGAAGGCCACATACCCAGAGGACGCATAATCTTCACCAGAAGCTGAAGCACCCTAAGAGCCTCAGCAGTAACTTTGTAGAAGGGGTCGTGCACGCTGGCCAGCACGGCCGGTAGTAGCGCCGCCGCGTGCTCTCGCATACCGGCGCCCTGCCCGCGCACCAGGCAACCAATGAACACTAACGTCTCGATCTTCATCGATGATGCTGTGGTCTTGTCCCTACATGAATACAATCTTTCCATGTATCCTTACCATGTTCGAAAAAATCTCAAATACAATATTGAGAGTCGTTAATGAAATTAATATCAGATCTAAAAAGTAGCAAAAGCACTATAATTAATATGAGAATTGCCAGTGAGTAATAATTTGCGATCTGAACGATTTGGCCACCCCAGTCACCACCCCATCCTTTAAAATAGGTAAACCGTTGAATACTCCACTTTTTGCCTAAGTCGTTCTAATAATCGTTAACAATAATCCTCCGCAAAATGATAAGATTTTATATACTTCAATACACTTTTCGAAAGTGCTCGAGAAGGCAAAGCTCAACTCAAATAGTCAACTTATATTGATACAAAAAAACAGGCAGCGACTTGGCTCTACTCCTGGCATTGCTGAAGGTCATGGGCGACGGTAACCACTTACTATCAGGTGGGCCGTATACTCGTCTGCCTACAAGGGCAATAATAAAAAAAAACAAGTAATTTGATAAAATTAAATAATCAACACTTCACGATACTTCTAGAACAGCGTTTCCCAAAGTGGGCGATAACGCCCCCTTGTCGGCGCTGCAGGTCTAAAGGGAGGCGGTAAGAGACCCAGAAAAAAAAACGTGGCATTGTGTAGAGGCTTTGGGGGCGATGTGTAATTTCAACTAAGAGGACTCTTAGACACCGACTGAGCTCTCGCTATAGTGGTTTTTAAGTAGATGAAAAAATGGGGGCGCTAAAAAATAATTTATTCTCATAGTAGGCAGAAGACCAAATAGGTTTTGGGAGCCCCTGTTCTAGACACACTCCTACACTATACGCACTACAGAGGGCTACAGTAGACTTACAGGAGAGCTGGTGTGAGAGCGCGAACCACCCGCGCCACGTGGTCGTACAAACAACCCGGCGCCGCAGCGAGCAGCTCCCGTAGCAGCGACAGTGCGCAGCCGCGCGCCCTCACGCTGCGCCCGCGTATCACACGTAGCGCGCCCCGCACTATGCTGCTCACCTGGACAAACGCGTACACTTACAGCCGTGCCTTCACTTACACGATCAACATGAAATATCACAATTTATGCTCCACCGACCACAGGCAACGTGGGAGCATAGGTCTCTTTATTTAAATAATCTCAGAAGTGTCCTGTTGATTATTTATGCAAGACAAAGGTGTTAAAAGCAAACACTATTTCTCAAGGTGCTTTTAGGTACCACAAGCACCGGTCATCGTTCTCGTCGAACCCGTCGCTTGCGACGAAGGGCTCGACGAGTAAATTAACCCACAGACACAGTCCACTGAGTTTCTCGCCGGATCTCCTCAGTGGGTCGCGTTTCCGATCCGGTGGTAGATTCTGCGAAACACGGCTCTTGCTTGGGTTCATGTTAGCAACGTCGTCAGATTTGAACCCCGTGAGCTCACCTACTAATTAAGGTTACGCTGAAATAGCCTCTCAAGGCTCAGCTTAGGTAGGATAAAAAAAAAACTCAAAGATCAAATAGTACAAACCGTTTGAATTAGTAAAGCCTGTGGTGAGTTATCAGCCGGGGTCCCAGAGAGTTGTAAGGCTGGTGGAGGTCGAGTTGCTCTCAGTAAAGCTGTGTAGGCGCTCAATATATCACACTTCACATTTTCCTCGCGTTCTGTTTGTAAAAAGATATTAAATTACATTTAAGATTTTTACCTTTTAATTACATACAACCAGTAATTACACGAATTCTAAATTTTTCGGGTTTGATTTTTTTATAAGATAAGATTCCATCTGCGTGGGAGTCTTTTTTTTTTAATTGCTAGATGGGTGGACGAGCTCACAGCCCACCTGGTGTTAAGTGGTTACTGGAGCCCGCAGACATCTACAACGTAAATGCGCCATCCACCTTGAGATGTAAGTTCTAAGGTCTCAAGTATAGTTACAACGGCTGCCCCAACCTTCAAACCGAAACGCATTACTGCTTCACGGCAGAAATATGCAGGGTGGTGATACCTACCCGCGCGGACTCACAAAAGGTCCTACTGCCGGTAAAAAAGTAGTCATTTGCAAACATAAATCAAGTACGTATTTTATTAGGATAATTGGTAAATCTCAGCGAGATGTAAGTGCCGGCGTGGTCGCATCGCTACCCCGCACATCTTATTCTTGAGACGATGACTTTGATCTCATTTTTTATTAGTCTATAGATAGACGATACATCTATCAGATAATATATTTACCTTTAAATCTAGCAATCAAAGCTGGCGAAACTGTATGGTACATCTCGGCTAAGAGCTCGTGACGCGTAGCTATCACAGATTCAAGACATTTAGCTGCAGCACGTCTCACCTGAAAAGATAAATCTTAATTTTTATTTCTTATTATGCATGAAGCAATGAATGCCGTCACGTACACTCATTTGTTGAAAGTACTATATGTCATTAAGTTATCATAAACAAAAAGAACAAAATCCTCAACTTTTACTCTTAAAGTAATAATTAAAACTATTTTTACTATTTAATCTCGTCTGTAACCACAAAAATTGTAAGGTATTCGAAACGACGGAAATTTTATAATGACAATAAGAAAAGTGAGATTAAACCATTAATGAAGTTTTAATTACATTTACAACTCACGAAAAAGGAAGAAAACACCACTCAAACGCATAATAATATGAGGTACAAAATCAAAATCACTTGAAACAATATCAAAAAATGAGAAAGTTACTATTTACATATACGCCTAAATAAGATAGATAGTCATGACAAGGCCAAAATAGAAGGTTCAAAATAAAAGACAGCTAAAAGAAAACTGAATTAAACTAATAAGCCAGATGATGAACTGTAATCTATTAAAAGATAATAATGAATGATGTTTACAATAAATCGGATTTTTTTATTATTATTTGATTGTATGCTATTCTGTTGTGAAAATTTGAATAGTCGCCGCTGGAGAATCCCTTATCCTCAGACCTTCGGACATTTTGTATATTTGCAAAAAGCATCTGTTTCTCATATTGTTCTATGAATTGTAACATGCTAGGCCCACTTTTGAAAGATCCCCCATCATGATAGTCAGCAATGGAGTTCATCCATAAATAATTTAATACACATTACAATTGCATATTTAGTATACACTGTTAAAATAAAGTAGTGATAACTGCATTATTTCTATTACATACTTTCCAGGACATGTCATCATCATCCGAATACTCTTCAGAGTCAGATTCAGGATCCGCATCAGGTGAGTATGTGTCATCTTCCATTTCTTCATCATCATCACACACTCCCTCTTCATCCTCATAGTTGTAATTTGGATCATATGTTATCATCTTTAGGCATAGATCAATTATCTTAAACAAAATAGTTATCAGTTTAGATCTTGAAGTTTTATCTATCTTTATATGCTTTGCTTTTATCTAACATGCATCTAGAACTACTTTGAATAGATAGAATTAAATTACAACAACAATTTTGCATTATTAACCATCAACCTACACTAGCAGAGGCACCTTGAGAAAAAAACCTACAACAATGTAAAAATGTAAAGGTTTTCAAAGGTTTTTCTAAATTTGTTACAGTAACGAAAGAATAATACATTCTGATTCGAAGGATGGGACAACTATTATCCCATGCAATTAAGACTTAAACCTCCTGTCTCAAAGCTTCATTCTTGTACGAATGTACATGTACATGACGTAAATGAGCTCCAATAACTGACAACACAAGGTTGACCCCTGAGCTTGTTCATCTATATATGCTATGAAAATAAAAAAATCCAATTAGGTCTATTTACCGTAGGTATATGTGGTTGGACTTCTTTAGGACACTTGAGGACAAATGCTTCAAGAGCCTGCAAGCAATGTTCCCGTAATTCTTCATCTGTATCTTTTGAATATTCCAAAACTGATGGTGCCACACGCCACAATTGTTCACCAAATCGGTGTCCAGCTTGACGACTAAAATAAACAAATTTCAAGAGAATTTAGTCTAATTAATATAATTTTTCTTGCCTAGATCCTACACATGCTGCAAAATTAAAATATGAATGAACAACAATGTCAATTAACTCACAACATACCATATAGAAGCAATGCACTGTATGTGTGTTCGGCTGACACTTGATGAAGTTGAAGAGCTCAGACCCTCCAGTAGATGGTCTATTAACTTGTTATAAAGCGAAGCATTGCAAGACATGACCAAATGTGACAACGCAACTATGGTGCGCTTGCGAACAGCCTGGAATTATTTAATATTATATTACGTAATTTTGGATCAATGTACACATTCATACTTTGCTGTATATTTCATAACTTTTTTGTAATGGACTATATCGTTAGGTGATAGCTCACCACCTACCTAATTCTATGTCATTACGAGTTTGAAAGATATTAGGATGTGAATGCAGCCACCCACTAAAAGACATAGCTTCAATGTTTGAATTTATACTGTCCCTAAATTGACCCATAGCTCAAACTGGTATATTTGAGATGTCTGCTAACAATACACACAGTCAAAGTACCTAACCCATAACAGCTACAAATTACCTATTAAGATAGTTAGGTAAGATAGGTAGTTAAGATAGTTAATTACTTGTCTTTCCAAATAAATTTATGGTTTCCTTAAATCTTCATTTTTGGTAAGAGTTGACCACAGCTCACAAAACAAAAAACCTTTATAATTTGATTAAATAAAATTTTAACTTGCTATTGCATTATATAATTATTATCAGCATGAAACATTTTATTTTAATATTTATTACATTACATATTTCCATTATTATTTTATATGTTGATAGTAAACAATAAAGTGTTCGCGAAATGTATGACCAACCACCAAGAAACATAATAATCAAGAGTCCAAATGGGACAATGAAGGTAGCAACAGCTGCTCCTGTAGGCTCCTTTAACTTTGAAATATCGGGACAACCAAAAGTTAGCCTACAAACTTTGGATACATAATAATATATAATTGGATCACAGGTGTTTTCATTGTTACTTGTATACCTGACGGGGAGATGCAAGCTGCGGCAACAGTGAATTGAGCAGCATAGGATGAAATGATATCAATAAACCACCAAATCTGCTCAATAAATCAGCAAGAATATCAAGTGCTTCAAGTTGAACTGAAACATCTTCTTGCTGAAAAAATTAATAAGAATAATGACATGTTTATTTTTTGAAGATAGCAATAAATTGAACAATCCAGTGAAATATCTAAACATCTATACTGTACCTTTTCTATAGCACTACTCAATTTACCAGTTATTTTCTTACAAACATTGGCAGCAAGAGTATTGGAACCCAGTGGGAGTTCAGAAATTACAGTCTTTAATCCAATGCTGCTGATGTCCCTTAGCTGCTCAGTATCCGAAAGCATATTGGCACAAAGTGTATCAACTATACCTTCCACCTGATACTCCTTTACTTTGTTTACAAGAGGACCGAGGCTGAAAGTGAATTATTGTCAAGGGTACTGGTTTGTTAATATCAGTATACAGTATTATAAAATTATGACTATAACAATATTATCATCAGGAAAGTCTATATTTTGGTGTGTGCTTCTTTCATGCAGCAATAGAGCAAAAGATTAACATATATTTTTTTTTTGTATGAGAAAGTTGAAATACCTAAGTGAATTTGGTTTAAATTGAAAAAAAGTTATGTAGTTTTACAAATTTAACACCGATAAAAGTACAGAACAACTGAGACTATTAGACGACTTTGTAAAGGAAACTTATCTAATTTCATAAAACTATGACAAAAATCTGCGACAACGAATATTGAAATTTTATCTTCTACCATACTTTTTCATAAGTAGTTTGAATAGAACTTAAAAAATTGAGAGTTAAATCACATGCAGGATTGATACTCAGATTTATTGTGCTTGGAATTATGACATATCAAACGAACCATTTCACAGCTAAATTCTGAACTTCACCATTCTTGTCTTCGAGTAATCGTAGAAGCATTTTTACTACCTTTCTTTCAGAATCATCGTCGAGCTTGATACTGTCTTTTTGCAACTCTGTCATCAAATCATTAGTGGCCATAAACCTGAAGTCTTTATCATTGGATGTCATCTACGAAATAAATAGAAAATCCTCAATGAATGCGAGCTTATTAGATATGAAAACATTGAACTAGTTAACAAATTAACCGGCTTACCTTCTCAAGAAGATGTGCTATATGATACGACACATTAGCCATTGTGCAAATCCTATCAGTGTCTCTTCCAAAAATAATTTAAAAATATTAAGACCTAACGAGAGCTAATTAGTTGAGAACAGTTTAATCAACATTAATTCACACGAGAAAAAATTTGCAAAAAACTAGGTAAAACTAAAACCTCATTTATGTGACCATAGACCTTTTTGTCAATTTTTTCTTTTGCTCTAGGTACACAGACCTCTATTGAACAGTACTCACCTACTAAGTGTATAATCTATGGTACTCACTGTAGATTATTACAAAGGTGAATGAAGTTAGCCCCTCAAAACATTTTTTTTTTCCTATTTTATACTTATTCTCTATTAATTCGTTTGTTCATCATTTGTTCATGATTGTTCACTGTTAATAATTGTTTGTTCTGCATTTATTTATTTAAAAAAAAAATTTAAAAATATACCTACAAGTTAGCCCCTCTAATGCAATTTTTAATACTTTTTCATCCTGAATGACTCGTAAATATTCATTTTCGATTGTTCTTATATAAAACATGTTTGTTCTCTTTCGAAATTACTCGTTTTTTGTTTAATTTACTATTTTTATTAGTTGAATAAATGTATGCAAAATATGTGTACTGCGCATGCGTCAATTATAATGCCTAAACTTTCTACACGGTTTTAATCGTGAAAAAAAAACAAATATAAATCCTGAAGGAGCAATTAATTGGTATACAGTTTAATTAAAAAAAATTTAAAATAAATAAATGAAGTAATGTTCATTGGCGTTAAGTTAGACCAAATACATTTTTTCCATCCTCTTACCTATCGTATTAAAATGTTATTTTACTAATGTTAGGAATATAATTTCGACTGTGTAAAAAAGTTATTATAATGTATACCTATATTATCTCTTGAAAGATAAATAATGAACATATTTACTTATTTGTTTATATTACCTATGTGAACTCCCTATCTTTTTTATACCTTCATAACAATAAGTAGGAGGATGGAAAAAATATATTTGGTCTAACTTAACGCCAATGCACATTACTTCATTTATTTATTTTTAAATTTATTTTATTAAACTGTATACCAATTAATTGCTCCTTCAGGATTTATATTTGTTTTTTTTTTCACGATTAAAACCGTGTGGAAAGTTTAGGCATTATAGTTAACGCATGCGCAGTACACATATTTTGCATACATTTATTCAACTAATAAAAATAGTAAATTAAACAAAAAACGAGTAATTTCGAAAGAGAACAAACATGTTTTATATAAGAACAATCGAAAATGAATATTTACGAGTCATTAAGGATGAAAAAGTATTAAAAATTGCATTAGAGGGGCTAACTTGTAGGTATATTTTTAAATATTTTTTTTAAATAAATAAATGCAGAACAAACAATTATTAACAGTGAACAATCATGAACAAATGATGAACAAACGAATTAATAGAAAATAAGTATAAAATAGGAAAAAAAAAATTTTTTGAGGGGCTAACTTCATTCACCTTTATTACGAGCCAAAGGCATCGAGACCATTACTATGATTTTTTTTTATTTTTATTCCCCAATAGCTCTACTATGAGGTGTTTCAGGATTATGAATTCTTTCTGGTACCCTGTATATTGAGCGCCAAGTATGAAAATAATTTATCATTATTTTCTGCTTTTATTACTATAACTTCAAATATGCAGATTGTAGAAGTAAGTTGTTGTTAATTGGAAATAAATATAATTAGGATGTTTATAAATACAATTGTTGATGAATGAGTTTTTTTTAATAAACAAAATTATCCTATTACATTTGTTGTGAATTACAAATAAAAAAAAAATACATGTGTGCAATTCACACGTGGTAGAAGTGAAACCTTCCAAAATTAAAATACAATTATCCTAAACGTCTTAAGTATATGTAAAATTTTGTCATTAGTAAATAATTGTAAGGTAGCGCCCTCTGTGAATTGATATTTTAATTTCACGTATAATCCTAAATTAAAATTCACTACAAGAGCTTTCATACACACGTTAGTATTAAAAAATCTCACAGATGGCGCTGTATTAAATAGTATGTATATTTGTCTCATTCTTTGCTGGCTTCATCCTACACATTTTTGTATTTGTGTCTCTTACCTGTCGTTTTTTCTGTTGCATCCGGTTTGAAATCACAACGATTCTAAAGAAGTTTTCACTTCAAAAAGGTTCGCGTGCATCTTGAGGCACGTGAAAAAAGTGTAACTAAATTTGGAGTGTGTAGTATTACGGTTTTCTTCATTTTTCAAACTTAAATCATTTTTTTCTTGCCATAGGGAATACTATGTATTAGAGAAACGATCTCTTCTCCATTTATATATATTTTAAATTATATATAGAAAAATATATTTTTTTAATCCATAGTTAAAAATAAAATTTCAGATAGATAATATGTTACTGCCATCTACAGGAGCAATGAAAAACTAATAACAAGCAATCTAGTGGCCAACGCCCGTAAACAGAATGTGTATAAGAAAAACAATCTAGCTCGCTTTCTCTCTCTCTCCAAGGTCGTGTGGTTCGCGAGACGCTCTGTATATTTTCTCCCTCTCGCTGGTCCTAAATTGTTTCTTTTCTCTCTAGTCGTTACGAATCTATCGTGAGTTAAATTTTACTCTCAATGCGCCCAAAGTAGTTTCACTTCAATAAAACCAGTAAAATTATAATTTACATAACTACTGGTGGTAGGTTGTGAGTCTGCACGGGTGGGTACCACCACCCTGCCACTTTTTAATTAATGTATATATTATATTATATATAATATTATAATTAAATAATATTTATAATTAAGGATTAAAAAAAATAGTTTTATATACTTATATAATTTAAAATATTTATAAATGGTGAAGAGGTCGCTTCTCTTATACACAGCATTCGCTATTACAAAAGAAATTTGATTTGATTTTCAAAAATGGAAAAAACCACAATAGTACACATGGCAAAAGAAGTTACACTTTTTTCGCGTGTCTCAAGTTGCATGCCCACCATTTTTTTTATTACACGACTTTATTCCTTCACCATGAAAATCAATCGGAAACATTTGTTAAGTACCTATTTAATTAGAAAAAAAGGTACCCGCCTGCGGCATTCGAACACCGTTGCATCGCTTAATACGAATGCACTGAGCATCTTATACTTTAGTCTACGACGAGTTCTATACTACGCCTGATATAATAGATTTTTCAAATGAGTCTTTTGATTCTGAGTACCTAGATTGCCCACTTCATCTCATTTATTTTCCATTACATAGGAACACATGGGCCATATTCCCTGTGCCTCTTAAGTAGATCAAATCAACTGAACTATGTACTTAGAGGTTATGTTTTTGAAAACAATGAAGTTTTTACATGTGTAACCCTTATTATTTTTAAATTAATGAATTACTTATCAAATTTTTGAAAGAATATCTCAATAAACCGTAACAAGATTTCTCATCATAATTGTTCTGAGGTTGCGTAGCTTTAGTCTTTAATTTCAGATCGCCACCATGGATTTGTTTATTATTAACAGGTTTGAAACAAGTTATCATTATCATTAAAAAAATGTAGCAACGAAAACTAACAATTAACATACCAACAGATAGGTACACGTATAAATTTAGATTCCGAAATTTTAGGATACAATTGTGGTTGATAATAAAAACAAACTTCGGATGCTTAAACTGACCTTTTTTTACATGAGTACACAACTAACTACTTGTTCCTAGGCAACAACTATTCTTTTTAATAAACCTATGATAGTTACATATAATTAGAAGGCCACTTCTTACAACAATAGCCCACACTCATAACATTCAATTCAAATTGATATTCTTTATATATTTAGATCATAATAATAAAGGTTTCAAGATTTAGGTAAGTTTATATTCCAGATATAATGACACGAATGATGATACACATATAATAGAACAAGAAGCAAAACGCCTAGAACAATTGAAGCAAAGAATTGAAGAACGTAGAAAAGCATTTTCAGTAAAAAAATCGTCTGATGTCATTACTTTGAAAGAAGAAAAACAAACTGAAATTTTACCTGACCTTCCCGTTTCTACTAATGATGAGCTGTCAACGGAAATACCAAAACCAAATACACCTCTACAACCAAAAGAAAAAAAATCTGCAGAAAAACAAAAAGAATTTAAAGTTCTTGGATCAAGTGACTTTCAAAAAAAATCTAAGGTGAGTTGGTGAATAAAATTCACATGGAAATTAACCTTAATAAAAAGCTTGAAAAGTTTGACTATTCTCAAAGTAAAGTTTGAAAACCTTAATAAAGAAAATGATTGTGTTTATCAAAAAATTACACTTAGTGAAATGTACCTCCAATATAAACTACAGGGTGTAGTGAAAATACATTTATAAAATGTGTATGAATAGTAAAACAAGCTATTAAAAGTTGTGACAGTCTGAGTGATCAGAATACAATCAATTTTATCCAGTTTCTGTTTGAAGATTGCTAGTTGTTTATTTGTATTATTATTGCTTTAGATTAGTGTATGAGCTCATGGCCACTTTGTGCTAAATTGCTACCAGAGCCCGTAGACACCAAAACACAAAATTCTTCATGCCCCTTACGCCATGAGTTCAAAGTCTCAATTTTATTGGAAAGGATTTTCTGTCATCCAATCTGTACTTACTTAAATAGTGAGCAAATTCCAGTCCTATTTTGTGACTAAACTATTGGGTGAATTAAAATTAATAATCCAATTTAAAATAAAGTCAAAAATGTTAAAATATCCCCTTAATGGGAACTTTTTACTAATTACTCATAACAAGTAGTATAAAAATAATGATAATCACAAAGTAGGTAACACAAATTGAATTGTAATTCAACTCCTCCCGATCCACTAACGGTGCTTCTAGGTACTTCAAGCACCGGTCACCGTTCTCGTCGAACCCGTCGCTTGCGACGAAGGGCTCGACGAGTAAATTAACTCTCAGGCACAGCCCACTGAGTTTCTCGCCGGATCTTCTCAGTGGGTCGCGTTTCCGATCCGGTGGTAGATTCTGCGAAGCACGGCTCTTGCTAGGGTTCGTGTTAGCATCGTCATCAGGTTTGAGCCCCGTGACCTACACCTACTAGCCACGGTTACGCTGAAATAGCCTCTCAGGCTATCAGCTTAGGTAGGAAAAAAAAAATGTAATTCAACTGAAATGAGAATTAGATCGGTAACAAAATAAAAACTAAGAATAAGTAACGAAACTGAATTTGCAAAATATTATTCTCCGATGTGTCTACCAAGAACTTAAAATTGATAATGAATGAAAAAAAGAAATTTAGTCGAGATATAGAATTTTTACAAGAAGAAAAGCTGTAGTTACATACAAAACATTTAATTTGATTAAACTTTCAAAATTTAATTCAAATATAATATATAGTTTAATGATAAAATAATGATTTCCTGCATTCTTCTGCAGCAGCAAAGACACTGGTCGTTCATTGCTCACTCTTTGAATCTGACATTTCTGTCACAATTCCTGAAAAACAGAAAATCTAATATTGGAAGATCTTTTATTTTATTTATATTTTTATATAGATGAGTTAGATTATATAATTATAATAATAACACTTCTGGAATACAATATTCTCTATTGTTTAATATGTACCTTGCATTATGGAACCTAATGAAGGATCCTCTACCTCATTGTGTGTTTTCCAAACTAAGGTTGTCCAGTGTATTACTGCATCCAGTTTACCAAACAACTTTTTGTGAAAAAGTAATTTAGATTAACATGAATATAATAAATATTAAACTCACATGAAGATTAGAGTGAAATCTGACAAATTATTTAATAAATTTTCAGGTGCAGAGAATATTACCATACTGGCTATCGCATCCTACAGTTGTATCAAGAGATTTAAATGAACTATCTTGTCCAGTTGAAGAACAAGAATGGCTACACCCAGTAATAAAGTCTACTTTATTGAGCGAAGGCATAACAAAACTATTCCCAGTTCAAAATCAAGTGGTACCATTCATTTTAAATGAGCATATGTTGCCAAAATTATTTCAACCTCGTGACGTTTGCGTCTCAGCACCAACCGGAAGTGGCAAAACACTGTCATTTGTCATACCTATAGTGCAGGTAAACTTCACATATCCCAAATAAAGTATATTGAGGTATTGATTGTCATGAAGTCATTATTGATAATTAATATGTCACATAATAATGACAAAATTATACAAATATTATATTAAAAATATTACAAATTATAATGATACAAATGGAAAAATTTGATTCGAGCCCTACACCCCAGCAGAGGGTAATAGGAAAGCATGATGATGATGATGAATATGTCACATATTAAGGCATATACGCCTTTTTCAGTTGCCTGTTTCTTTCATTAAAAACTATTGTTCAAAAAACCATCAGACTGGTTTAATGTTGTTACTGACCTTATTATTTGACTAGATGATGACCGAGATTTGCTGGTTTTTTTTATAACGCCATCTTGTTGTGTCTTTAAAGCGGTTAGTTGCCCTCAATTAAGAAAAATTGTGTTATTATTCGCCAATAGATGTCGGGAAGAGTTGATTATTGAAAACACGAATCAAACAACATTTTCTGAAAATAAATAGTAGTTCATCGATTTATCACCCCCGAAATCCCCTGTATACTAAATTTTATGAAAATCGTTGGAGCCGTTTCCGAGATTCAGATTATATATATTAATATACAAGAATTGCTCGTTTAAAGGTATAAGATCAACAAACTTGAATATTTATTCAAACTAAGATTATGGTAAACAAACGTAAATGATAAAAAAATGGGGCTCCCTAATCAACCTGGAAAACTGAAAAATCCACAAATTGAGTAAAATCAAATTATTAACGATACATATATATGTCAATATAAATAAAAATATTAAAAAAACTTAATGCTCCAATGCCAATTTACTGCATATCTTGTGATATATTACCTATCTAGGGCTCTTAGTTTAAAACCAAAACTGGTGTAAAGGTGTAATTGCCTGATGGTATAATTCCTTTTCTAGCTTCTAATGAAAGATGTGGGTTGCAAAATACGAGCACTTGTGGTATTACCAGTACAAGAGTTAGCTGCTCAAGTTGCTAAAGTATTTAAGAAGTATTGCAATAGAACTCATCTGAAAGTTGCTCTCTTGAGTGGTTCAGTTCCCTTTCAACAGGAACAGCAAGAGGTTGTCAGATTTAGTAAGTACTTCTTCAAAATATCAAGATATTAGAGTCGTCGTGGCCTAAAGGATAAGACGTCCGGTGCATTCGTGTTGAGCGATGCACCGGTGTTCGAATCTCAGGCGGGTACCAATTTTTCTAATAAAATATGTACTCAACATATGTTCACGATTGACTTCCACGGTGAAGGAATAACATCGTGTAATAAAAATCAAACCCGCAAAATTATAATTTGCGTAATTACTGGTGGTAGGGCCTCTTGAGAGTCCGCGTGGGTAGGTACCACCACCCTGCTTATTTCTGCCGTGAAGCAGTAATGCGTTTCTGTTTAAAGGGTGGGGCAGCCGTTGTAACTATACCTGAGAGCTTAGAACTTATGTCTCAAGGTGGGTGGCGCATTTACGTTGTAGATGTCTATGGGCTCCAGTAACCACTTAACATCAGGTGGGCTGTGAGCTCGTCCACCCATCTAAGCAATAAAAAATAATAAAAAAGAAAAGAAAATATGAATCCTCAATTTCAAAGCTAAAGATGACATTATAAGAAAGCGTACTAAAGAATATACCGCATTCATATTTGCTTTATTTTAAGTATGTAATGTAAACGTAAATTTTATAAAATATCGATTTTTATCAACGCTTCCGTCAATAGCACCGTAATGTAAATGGTATCGTTTCATAAGATTGTCAGCTTTGATTTGATTTGATCTGAACAGATTTTATCCATTAATGTTTGCTGTAATTTTTGTTAAATTTGAATTTAGATTGTAGATCTATTTGCTGCTTACTTATTATGGGGTAGAGGATCTCACAGCCCACTTCTAAAGTCCTTATATCGTGTGGCTTTCCGCTTACGCCAAAGAAGCTTTTAATTGTTTATACAATGGTGACACCATTGAATAAGTAAATTTAATTATCATGTTTGTGATTTTAGCTAGTTTATGGTGGGAACAGAGTGTTTGCGACATTTTCGAATAAAATTGGCAAAATATAGCAGCATAAATTCGCTGCGTCAACTAACATTCCAACATTTGACCAGTAATGAATAATCATTAACATGTAACGCATTATTTTCAGCTGAATCAGTAGGATGGGTCAGTAAAGTAGAAATCATTGTATGTACAGCAGGAAGATTGGTTGAGCACTTAAAGACTACAGAAGGTTTCAATTTACAACATTTAAAGTTTTTAGTTATTGATGAAGCTGACCGAATTATGGATAACATACAAAATGATTGGCTCTACCATGTTGATCATCATATCAAACAAGGGAGTGAATTGATGACAGGGAAAGTTCAGAGTTTAAATTGGAAAAATGTGAGTAAACAAAAATTAGCACCCCAAAAATTACTCTTCTCCGCCACATTATCCCAAGATCCAGAGAAGTTGGAACAGTGGGGGCTATTTCAACCAAAATTGTTTTCTGCTGCCACTAATGAATGTTTTGAAGATGAAGACCAAATCAGAAAATATGCTACACCTGCAGAACTTAAGGAACACTATGTTGTATGTGAAGCAGAGAACAAACCTCTTGTACTTTATAATTTTTTAGTAGAACAAAAATGGGATAAAGTATTATGTTTTACAAATGCTGCTGAAACAACTCACAGGCTAACTGTACTTTTAAACACATGGGCTTGTAAAGGATTAAAAGTAGCTGAATTGTCAGCCGCTTTAGATAGATCAATGAGGGAAAATGTTTTAAAGAAATTCATGCTCTCTGAAATTGATGTGTAAGTTTTTTTTTAATTATTTTTTAAGCAACACATTTTTTTCCTTAGAAAATACTGAATTTTTCATACATACTTTAAATTTATTAGGTTAATCAGCACTGATGCATTAGCCAGAGGTATCGATATACCAGATTGCAACTACGTAATATCTTATGATCCTCCACGGAACATAAAAACATACATACATCGAGTTGGTAGAACAGGAAGAGCTGGAAAGATTGGTAAAGCAGTAACTGTGCTATTGCCAAGTCAAATCAGCTTATTTAAGGTAACAAACAATTAATCTATCCACAAGAAACTCCACTAAAAAGACAATAATACACAATGGGTTCAACTAAACCAGGAGACAAACTCTTTTAAAAATAAACAATAATCCCATGTTAGTGAGATGTTGACATTATAAGTTCAATCAAAATACTACTGTTTAAACTTGAAAGGATAAAAACATAGAAAGAATTTAGTTACTATGTATTTTTTCTTTTTTGCAGGATCTTATAAAAGCAGGAGGAAAAGAGGAAATTCCGGAAATTAAAATTAATACTGATGTAATTGATCGTTTATTCGAAAGTTATGCATCTGCCATGAACACAACGAGAGAAAAAATTAATTCAGAGCTAATCTTGAAAATTAAAAACTCAATAGAAATTAAAAGAAGTGCTAAAAGTAAAATTCAAAAGAGAAAAAAATAGTGTTATATTAATAGAATAAATATTGTTAGATAGATAAATATTATTATTTTAATGATTAACTTTGAGGCTGAATACAATCTATAACATTGACCACATTGCATATTCACATCACTATCTCTTTGATCAGATGATCTATTTTTTCTTATTCTAATCCTAGTGTCCAATTTATGTTCCTAATTTTTAAATCTTATTTTTAAGTGATCACTACCTGGGGCCTACGTCCTGGTTCGTGTTAAATGTTTACCGATGCTTAAAGACTTCATAACCCACTTTGAAATTCGAAATCCAAGTCTAAATAGTATTCTATAACGAGTATTACACCCTACAATTCGGACCTACATAGTCACCCTACAATAGTGTTTCAGAAGGTCAAATAAATCGAATAAATAACATGTGAATAGGTATTTAAACTTATACGACTTAATTCAATTTAGGGCTTATTGAGATAAAAAGCCCAAAATTGCCTCGAGGCCTGCTACATGATGAGTGGCGTTAGTCGTTTATAGATATATATATAAGCAATGCCAGGCGCAAGTGAAGCTAATACTCGCCGTTGGTAAAAATTTTCAAACTGTTTGAAAGAACATATCCTAGCGCTCGGGGAATACCGAGAGGACTGGTGGTCGTGGCGCCGACAACCGCCGGTACGGTGTCCCGAGGGGGAGGGTGATGGGAGAGATGTGCTCCGCACTAAACGCTTCACTTTCCCCCTTTGCCTTTTCATGAGTTCTGTCTCATGCGAGGTTTGGACGTTAGCTGTTGAGCGACAGGAGGTTCAGTCAGTTCGACTCCGACATGCCCCGCCCTCCACCCCAGTGGAGGGCGGAAGACCGGCGATTTCCTCCTGACCAAAAAAAAAAAGCGCTCGGGGAATATCATAGTGGAGCGTTAATTCAAAATACAGTTGGTTCGTAATTTATTTTTGAAATGTATTGGATGAGCGCAGTGCTTTTAAGAATTGCAGGTGGTGTGATAGCAATACGACGCGATGATTTCAAACCATGCCTCAGAGCACTGTACATATTATTATTATGACACAAAAAATACAGACAAAAATACAGGTCTGTTGAAAACTCCGAACATTATAAAAGGCCACTTAGCTTTCCAGATGATTCCAATGAAGAATACCCCTCAAAATGTCGGTCTCAAGGATCATAACACAGTACAGTTTGCCGATATTTTTCTTCTTAACATTTCACTGAGAGATTATAGCATCTTATTGCTATTACCATTTTATTTCATACAATAATCAATATTAATTTTATTTTGGTTCCATGTCCCTTCTTGAGACACAGCTTCGATTTTTTAATCCTAAAGATTGGCTGAATGGGCTATGTTCTGTTGCAGGTACGTAGGAAATAAAAAAAAACAAAGATTTTGAAAACAAAGTACGTTGAAAATAGTTAATAAAGTTACGAAAACTACAGTTAAATTGTTTAAAGTAAAAAATGAAAACTGTTCTATTAATTCTGGATTTCTAAGTCGTGTAATATTTTGTTACCTATACTGTATGTACGAATCGATCTTTGGTCGTGGTTACCACTTGAATTCCCAATATCACACTGTCCTGTGAAAGAATATTTAACAAAAATGTTTGTAGAACAAACGCAATTGTTTAACTGTGATTTTGTCAGGAAAGGAACACAATTGCACAATAAATGCATTTATCCCAAAATTGCAATATTCCAAAACCCAAAAAGTTTCGTATTGTTGGATTTAGAATCGGTGGAAAACAAAGATCTTAATCAAGGAATAACGCACGCTGAAGAACATGAAATCGTAGACTCTATTTTAAAGGATCACCTTCTTTGGATTGTGCTGAATACCGGTCATCTTCTAGTCGTAGATGTGAGGAGGAATATAAAACTAAAAATCATAAACGATACTTATAAAATTCATAGAATTGTAGTCATCAAAAATAATATTCAACTCGTCACGGAAAGTGGTGAATGTTTAAATGTCCCTTGGAGCACAGAAGAACTTTCTGCAAAAATTGAAGAAGGAGTTGAAGAAATTTGCTTACCTTTGAAGAAATCTAGTAAATTTTTACTAGATTCTGAAACACATGAAACTTTTCAGTTAAACGAATTGAACATTTTTATTGAAAAAGGAATTTTAAAAACAAAATGTGCAGTTACGGGACTATCAGAAACGATTTCCGTAAATCAGTTATTAGAACATGTAGATTTTTGGCACAACATGTTAGTTTTAGTAGACGAGTCAAACATGTGGATAATACATACCCAAGACTCTAAAATTATCTACAAATTCGAAACTCCTGGTCATTATTGTCCTTTAGCTATAAATAAAGATGTGCTGTATTACACTCTACAGCATTTAACGCAGGTAAGCTTTCATGCTAGCAAAATTTATTTTAAGACAGTTGCACTATAGCAAAAAATGTAATGATTAATGATTATGTGCCTCTGGCATTTTTGATATCATTTATCGATGGTGACCTCTCACAATCAGCTGAGCTGTGAGCTGGTCCACCAATCTAAGCAATAGAAAAAAGAACTCACCAAAGTACAAAATCATAAATCAGAGTATCTCCAAAATGATTACTGATAAGTTTTTTTAAGGAATCAAAGTTGTTTTATCATCACTTTATCCCTACACTATCAATCATCAAAGAAAAGTTAATAAACGTCATCACGTTAAAAGGGTTGTAGGATATTTCGGCAACACTATAATATCTAAAAAATACTGGTAATAAATAAGATTTTAAAAGCCATCAACATCTTCTTGTTCATTCCATCAATCTCTTGTGTTGCAATATTAAAAACTTAAAAGCCTAAATGTAATTGCTTCATTTTAGTTTTTGCCTGTTTTTTTTAATTAATGTAAAATTTTAATGAAAAGTAAATTATTAAGGGCTATGATCATACTTGAAGATTTGATTCTTAAATCATTGAAATACTAATAATTCTCATCAATATATTCAATGCTGAGTGGCTGTAGCAACTTATACACATATACACCTACACTTATACACATATACACTTACACTTATACACTAAAGGCTTCGTCAAACAGAACGCGTAATTAGCGCGCGTCAGAGCGCTACGCTATGACGCCGAGATGTGATGTACTACTGTGGTAACATACCATCACACAGAGCGCCAGCGCTATAAGCGCTAGCGATGTGAACCTATTACAATTTCTGGCTCCGGTTTATTACCGGTTTTTTTAGGTATTTTTAGGTTTTTTCCATAAAGGCTAAATAATCCCTAAATAAAACAAATTTACGTACAAACGAAGAGTTTTCTTCATACAATTAATTGGGTGAGCATATTTTATATAGGCTTTTAAAGATCATATATATTATCCAATAATAAAAAGCTTTTTATTTTTGATTTAATACTATTGTATTAAACCAAAATTTTGATGTAAGAGGCATAGTTGGTCCACTGCGTCATTCAGAAGCCTGCTCCTTCTGGATGTTAGCACGTGCCAGCAATTTCGGTGTGGTTTACTGTGGCGGCTTCAGTCTTAATATACATTCGCACTATATTCACTGCGGCCGCCTTGGCGTTCGGAATATGCCGTTTTCGCGAATGCAAAAAATCCAGAATACCAGGTTTCTTAAAATTGTTTGTGGTTTTTTTCTAGCTGTTCCGATGATAAAGCGATTATTATTACTTTTTTTTTTATTGTGTATTATTATTACTTTTGCAGACAACATGTGCTCTGGTTGGCGAAAGCCATTTCTGAGTGTTGGGTGCAGATATGTGGATATTTGGGTCACGGTACTCATTTCGTACGCTAAAAGTCTACCAACCATATTGTGGTTATTGCACTGTAGTTTTTAAATGTAAGGCACGGCAATTTGTTTCTGAAACACGGTTTTTTTTATATTTGTAGCTTGTATATTTGATCTGGTAGCACTGGTGTGAACTGTGAATGTAAAGCGTAAAAAACCGGTATTATTAAATAAAAACCGGTATTTATTGGTATGTATAAAAACCGGTTTTTCTCCGGTTTTCTTCGAACCGGTTTACATACCTAATAAGCGCTATAGCGCTGGCGCTCTGTTTGACGGTATGTTACCATAGTAGTACAACACATCGCGGCGTCATAGCGCGGCGTTAGCTTAGCGCTCTGACGCGCGCTAAGTACGCGTTCTGTTTGACGAAGGCTTTAGATGAGTCGACTATTATCAAAGCCGGCAATGTGACTTTTGGACAATTATTGGTAAATCAGAAAAACGAATTATTGACTTTGTATTCCATTGGCAGTCACAAAACTCTTCTGAACGACATCTTAGATAAATAACAGGTTAAGTATTAACCTTTATTTAATGCAGGTTTTGAACCGTATTCTTTGAAGGAGACGATTATATTCAAATCAATCTGTATTGACATATCAATAACATTTTTTTGTCCAAATGCACAGATTGCCACCTTTGATAATAGACGACTCAGATATACACTTGATCACCAGTATGAAATTCAAAGGATAGATGAAAATAAACAAAAATGCGAACTGTGAGACTTAATTATACAAATAGATATTCTTCCTTAACCCAGAAAGAAGAAGGGTATAAAAATATCCTTCAAATATGTAGTATTTAGGTTGTTGCTAGTATTAAAACAAGTAACATTTAATTGCACTGAGAGTGAATCAGGTTGACCAATGTGCAGAGTTTCGATCTAGATCTTCTTATAGATCTACATCCTCACAAATCACAGTGTTTCGAAAGCGGGATTGTAAGTTTTATTTAGTCATGCAAGTGTCGGCTGTGCTGCCACTTCTTCGCCCTCATATAAGGCTTTATAATGCAGTCATACCTTTGTAAATGTTCCTCCCATTATATATTTTCTAGTAAGGTAGATAATTCCAAAGTAGATAATTCTATGTCATTGCCTACTCTACTAGATAGGGTTATTTGTTATCGTTTGTTTTCACTTTTTGTTGTGGCGTTATTTGTTAACAGATGCTTCTAACAACATTCCACAACTAAACTTGACAAATAAAATTGTTCTGCAATTGAGACTTTCGATCTCATGTCTAAAGGTGGGTGAAGGTTTTACATAATCATATCAGAAATCTGGCGTTCTACAATGATAAATGCTTTACCGGAACCGGACACCTTTGAAAACAACGCCGTAGTCTAAATACTCAGTGATGTTTATGCGTTTAAGACTCGCGTACCTACTATGAATTTTAGGCACATGAAGGCCCATCTCATAAATGTTTGGTAAAAAAGAGTTCGAGGCGAATAAAAGGAGATAGAGTTTTTACATTTATTGCTATTGTGCATTCCTAATAGCGTCAGCTTGATAAAATCGGAAACGCATACGCGCATCTTCTAATTAGTAGTCATACAGATTATACCAATCAGAATCAGACGGTAGGCAGCGGCTTGTCTCTGACCCTGGCATCGCTGAAGTCCATGGGCGACGGTAACCACTCACCATCAGGTGGGCCGTATGTTAGTCTGCCTTCTTCTTGCTTCGGTTTCCTCAATACTGAGGGTCGTGACCACCTTCTCGCAACAAGAGTTTACTACGGACCATTCCACGCCATTTGCCTCTATCTGCCGCCGAGTGTAGAGCATCGTAAACTGTGGTGTCGAGGCTAGTGCGGATCTGGTCAGTCCAACGTGTCGGGCCTCTACCTCGTGGTCTTCTTCCGTTCACCTTGCCAGTCACCATTAGCTTCTCCAAGCTGCCGTGATCCTTTCTTGCAATGTGGCCAAAGTATTCCAGAACTCTACGTAGGCATATGGTAGAAAGCCTCGTCTTTATCTGGAGTTCTTGGAGGATCGACACGTTGGTGCGATGTGCTGTCCAGGGAAATCCTAGCATCTTTCGCCAGCACCACATCTCAAATGAATCAATTCGATCGCGATCAGCTTTCTTCATGGTCGAGTTCACTGCCCCATATAAGAATATGGAGAACACTAAAGTGCGTACAAGATTGCTCTTGGTTTTCAAGTCTGCCTACAAGGGCAATAAAAAAAAACTTCATGTGCCGCTCCGGGACGGAGAAAAAATGCAGTTCCCATTACATATGTACATATATCGTAGGTACATAAAATGATTATAGTTCCGGAACATATTTTCTTAATAAATATGCTCACTAATAGGGGTTTTTTTTACTGATACTGTAAAATCAAAAACCTTTTTAGGAACTGATAGGTATTAGGTTTCATTCATATTTATATCTAAATTTATTTTAAAATACAAAAGCAAAGCTCGCATTTCGGGCACACTATATATTTTAATCACAAATATATTGGAAAATGTGTACAGTATGTTATTATAGACACTCGAAATATATCTATCAAAATTTTATTTAACTAAAATAAGCATCGACCTGGTGGCTCAGTCTGGAGAATGGCTCCCATCATGGTCAATATAGATTCAGATCCTCATCACGCGCTAGTCCGCGCAATACAGTTTTTGCATAGATCGATGAACTATTTCCCCTCCCACTTGGTGTTAAGTGTTTACCGGATCCGATAGACATCTACAACGTAAATGCCGCCAACCGCTTTGAGACAAAGCTCTAAGGTCTCTGTTTTAACAGTACAGCGACAATCAACGACTGCTTCAAACCGAAACGCATTAATTCTTCACGGCAGAAATAGACAAGGCGGTGGGACCTACCCGTGCGGACTCACAAGACGTCCGAAAACGACATGACTGTAGAAAATGTAAAGTTTACATACTTGTAAATTGTATTAAAATGGCACGTCCCTGATAATTCTATTTAAATACCTCTAAAGGTCATACAATTAGATTATTGCCATATTCACTATAAAATGCAAGACGCTCACATTCAGATTTATTATTTCAGTTTCAGACAAATAAAACGCCACCGATGTTGTTTCAGGTTCAAGTGTGGAGCGCACTCATTTCTACAGATTATTTTGGAAATCAAATAACTTCAGATAAGTCTAACAATATTATTCATCCTTCAGTGTGTCAAGAAAATTTGAAGAGTCAATTAAATTCGTTAGTAAAATCATTACTAATAGCAACTGATGGGATCGAAGAACTCAATCAATTACACGATCTTTTTGATAAAATTCAAGATCTCTCTTTTCTGATTGAAATAAGTTACAGGCTTTGTCAGCACAATGTTTCTTTTAAATCGCTTTTGTATCCACTTCAGAAAAAAATATACAATCTTAATCAAACCGCTTTATATAGTAAAGTCAATGATCTTATTAATAAAACAGATATAATGGAGTACATAGTTTTTAAAGAGCAAAATAATTATGAAAATATAAATTTGTTTGACCTGTCTTTTAAAGATCTTTGTATCACATTTTTAAGAAAAATGGACATGGATTTAGCATCTATTTGTCTTTTAAAGTATTCAGAAATGTACCTGAATATTAGCAGTGATGATGTTCTAGACATTTTAAACTCAATACCTTCTAATACAAAGATGGGAGCTATAATTATGTGGCTAAAAAATTTTTCTCCTTCGCTCTTGGAAAAATATCCTTTCAATATTGATGTATTTGTTAGATGGACAACTGACAGAGTTTTCAAATTTGAGCAGTCTGCATACTGGCCAAAAATCGCTATAAAGTTTTTAGATGAAGTTGTGCTGGTTTTGGAGTCTTCTTTTAAAACAATTTCCATAAGACCAGTATCTATGGACGGTATTGTCGTGCTGAAGGATCAACTTAATAATATTTTAGAATTAAAAGACAAATACAAAATTAATATACTGCTTAACGAATTTAACTCGCAGAGCCCATGTGAAGTCAGCCTTATAATGTTAAGACGATGTTATACAGAAGATTTAGAGTCATTTCTGCTAAATTATTTGTCGGCATATGCATCGAAACACTTCATCGACTTAGACGACATATTACGGGCATTTATTGAAAATGAAGCCGTAAGCGGCGGAGGTCAAATTGATGGCACGCGATTAAAAATCTTACTTCATGCTTTCTATACCCACTGTGGCAAATTAAATTGTTTGCTCCGAGTGTTAAAGTTGCTAGAAGTGCCCTGGGATTCGGCTGTCCTTGAACTGGCCACAACAGCTGCTTCGTCAATAACAAAAGATTTCACTCTTTCTGTCTCCGACCGTGCAGTAGCAGAAGAAATACAAAATGAATTAAATTATGCTTCGGTTAAAGTGATCTTAAAAAAATACAACTTTTCACTAAATTGTACAGATTACAGTTTACTTTTGGAAAAAATAACAAAGGCTGCATCAGTTGATTTAAATGATTTAAAAGTGATAACGAATCTCACAAAACCCTTTTCAAATTACGGGTGCATATTATATATAAACAGATGTTTGCACGACACCGATATTCGAGCGGCGCTTGATTATTTTCAGAAATTAGATAAAAAATCTCAACTGCTGATTTTAAAAACAATCACATCGAAATTTGAACAACTAATCAAAAGATCTGCCAACAACGTAACTTTGGAAAGAAATTACTTAGACTTCATTAAAGGGACAAAAATGCTTAAAGCGATCGAAATAAAATTTATTGAATCCATGTACTATTTCAAGAACTCAAACTTGGATAATGCTAACTACGAAAAGTATGGAAATGTTGAACTATTTGGCCAGAGACAAAGTTACGAAATATCGAGTCGTGAATTATGTAATGCAACGACGGTTAATTCTGGAAAAAGAATTCATAATACAACATTACGTGCGTTGCGTCGGATATCTTCAAGTTACCGAATTAGACTTTTCGTGGAGAATTTAATTATTAATTTTACTAGCGACGTCGCGAGAACTCAGCAGGCATATTCGTATTTATTAGAATTTATGAACGGACAAAATACTGATTTTTTAATAGAAGTTTTCAATACTTTAGTTCAAGTCGTTATGGTTTGCAGAGAAGAGCAAATGCACCAACTGCTAAAGCTTCTTTCCATTTTAAATGTAATTATGAATAGTAACATTATGGTGAAAAATTTAACAGTCGCATGGAAGTTCCACTACATTTACTTACCTGTCTTATCAACTGTTGATATAAATGAATTAATAAATTTCTACAACACTCAATCGCTCGATATGATTTCCAAAATCGACCATAATAATTCACATAACTCTGATTTTCTCATTATTCGAATGACGTCACACTTTGTAGTAGATCTTGAATCGTCCCATGGAAGTCAAGAATTCGCTGAATTAAGAGAAAATAATTGTAAAAAGTTACTCAGTAAGCTAAGCACCTCACAAAATGTTGACGAGGTATTTTTTCTAAATTTATTACTGTTCCTGAAGACATCAAAAGATAATCAAAATATCAGTTGGATTTTGGACAATTTGAAAGGTCCGAATGATTTATTACCACAAACGATTGTGTATTATCTTTCTTCACCACCAATGCTAAAAACATTCACCATTGATAATAACTTAGTCGGAAATAATGGTGCGTACTCACCCCAATATATACTCAAATCTAAATTTAATATAAATTTGTCCGAAATATTACTTCCGGAACACACAGAAGAAACTTGGGATGTCAAGGTTATCTTATTTTACGTTTTGAAACATAATCCGGACATAAATTTTGAACGACTATCAGATATTTGTCAGACGCTAAATATTGTCATTGACGATGGTTTATCTTTGCAATTGATCTCGTTACTGTCTGCGTGGAGCTTAAATTACAAAGTCACCCATGATGCATATGGGTGTCGTCGTTTAATATTACAAAACGAAGATAAAGAGTTGCAGGAATGTCTGACGATATGGGACAACATTAGCAGCAAAGTATTTATTACAGACATTTTAACAGATTTTTGGAAAAATGGAGAAGTTACATTACACGGACGCTTAATTTCAATAAACCCATACTACTATGAAGTTTTTTTGTGTATACACAAATTAATTGCTGGCTCTCTATCCGAAACAAAATATCTTAAGGAATTTTTAATTTTGAATTATTTGAAAGATTATCGAAGGATAAGCAGTCCGAAGCAATATGAATTTGAATGGTTTTCCGATAAAGGAATATTTCCAGAAATCGGTTATATTCGTCTACCTTTCCATTTATTTATGAGAGAAGATATGTGGTCTAACTTGAAATGTGAAATCACTTTAGAAACCTATGAACGATGGTTGCCTGTTGTCCCTCTATTGTCCCTAGATTCTGACCTACAAACAGCTAGAGATATGATTTGCAGTAACGCCCTTAAACAAACGATGACCGCCAGAGTCCGTTCTGAAGATGGTGATTCTAATAAAAAGGAATTGGAGTCATGGAGGTTGATTAGCCAAGAAGAACCTTTACTTCGTACCGCTCATAAATGTGTGAGGTACATCGCTAACATGGAGTGGGCTGGGGCTTGTCTATTCTATGTACTGCAAGGTTGTTCTCGAGGAGCCGATCAAGTCGCCGCAGCACAGCTCTGCTATCAGTTTGCACAACGTTGGGCGGCTTTCCAACCAGTTAACCGAGCAGTTCGTCAAATGGAACGACTCCATGCTACATTATCAACAAGACATGCTTTGTACAAGATAAAGTGGGTTTCTGACGAACTACTTCGACTTACAACTGAACCTGCACAGTTAATACAGGCTTTGTATCTTCATCCTAAATTTGTAGACAAAATGGTTCACTGCGATATAAATCGCGCTGCCAATGAAATTGCGGATAAGAACGGCATTAATGTAAGCTCCATACGGATTCAACTTTTAGAGAGTCTTCTAGGAAAATCCGAAAAGGAGAATAAGTTGATAAATAATTTAGCATTAAATACTAAGGAGTTGGTAACTGCGAAATATATTTTAAAAGCCACTTGTCCAAAAATGGGAGCTATTTATTTATCTAGAATAGCTTTTGACGATGAAAGTGATTTTAATAAATGTAAGAAATTAAGAGCTCTTCAATGTTTCATGAGTGTGACAGATATTGAAACAGCAATTAAAGTTACTAATCGGAACAGAGACGAACTTTGGATGTCACTTTTGGACTTGTTGTTTACAACAAAATTAGAAAATGTAGATATGCCATGGGTTATACCAACATTTATGCACGATAAAACACGAGCATTGGAATTACTTCTAAACGCAGCTAAAGGGAATACTGAAGCTCTTAAAATAACAACACAATTAGCTACTAGATATGGTACCCCGAAAGTTATTTCAGAAATAATGCCGCTTTTATTGCAAACGAATTTGTACGATGAAGTTTTAGTTTTATTACTAAAGTCGGCAAGTAATCCTCCTACTAGTCTTATCTGCGCGGCGTGGCGTGCGGTTCTTTTGTCACCATTTCAACGTGCAGATTATCCCTTGACGGAAACTCAAAAAGAAAGATGCTTAAATGCTGTAAACTTGTTGCCGGTGTGTCCAGTTATTAAAGACGATGATTTAATAGAAATTTGGAAGCATTGTTTTAGATGCAAGTGTTTAGGAATTGGCTGCTTAACTTTGCCGTATATGACTGCTAAAACGAGACAAGGATTACCAGAATTGTTAAAAATTGATAGGAGGAGTCTAATAGCAAGCTTGAAAAATTTACACACACACTCTTATTTAGTTTCTGCTGCAATGTTTGTATTAGAAAACATGACACAAAAAACATACAGAAACTAATCACTTTTCCAGCTAATGCTATAATAATAACGAAGAATCCTGAAATGTCAAATGTAATTAAATATTAAAGTTCAATTTTTAAATAACATAGAAACGTAACACTGAATCACTTAACTTTCAGACCATATTATAGCAACTTCATGAATTATGTTTAATGTTAAGAATGTACATAATCTTAATATCTACTAAACTACTAAATTATGATACTAATAATTAAGAATACTATTTGTTAGTTATTGTAGAAAAAAATATATATTTAGAACTTTAACTTTATACCTAATTTTTATATTTTATGATTACACAAAACTGTTAAATAAATAAAACAACAAAGGTTTATTTTATTTCTCGCATGTTTTCATAAGCTGTCTTTCATCCTCGATATCAAAACGTGATCATCATTTTACCCCTATTATTATTACATAATCAGAATAAAAGTACCAAGTAATAAGTGTTTTTTTTTGGAAATTGCTTTTTTTCTTACCTCATCTGATAGCTAGAGAGACCATATCAGCGTAACCTTAATTAGTAGGTGAGCTCACGGGGCTCAAACCTGACGTTGCTAATGTTGCTAACACGAACCCTTGCAAGAGCCGTGTTTTGCAGAACCTACCACCGTATCGGAAACGCGACCCACTGAGAAGATCCGGCGAGAAACTCAGTGGGCTGTGGGTAAATTTACTCGCCGAGCCCTTCGTCGCAAGTGACGGGTTCGACGAGAACGATGACCGGTGCTTGGGGTACCTAAAAGTACCGTTGGTGGATCGGGAGGATCCGAAATGACGTGTTTTGGACGACGTCGACTGTTTACCATTTGGTCCGCAGGATCGGCTATGTAGTTTCCGACGGCCACAATGAGAAAATTCTCATATCGTACTGCTTTATCGACACATATAATGCCGACTGTGGATACTTACTGATGGACTCTAGGTCCAGGTCGTCGTGCAGGTCGATGTTACGGACGAACCACGGGGTGGAAATTGTGCCTCCTATTAATGAAGTTCACAAATGTGGTAATTCTTGTCACAAATTATAGTAAAATACGTATGGGTGCTTTGAACGCTTAAGCCATGGAAATTTTGATTTAAAAAATTAGCCCCATGATCGTGAATAAACTAAAGTCAACAACAACGAATTGAAGGCGATAATGGAAACTCACTATATTCAATCTATCTGAGGTAGCAGCAGCTCATTTAGCACAACAGACGGTCTCTAAGCTACAAGTTTGGGTTAGGATGGATAGGGTTGAAAGTTTTGCCTCGGCTACCGTACTCATCAAACCTTTATTTTTCGGGCCGTGGCTGAACCTCCGAGGTCTCCGCGCTTAAGGGGCGGGATATGTGGGACTTGACGATCTGCAGATTTTGGGAGCAGACCGCGGACCCAAGGACGTTTTAGGGCCCTAGCGCACTACTCCCCTGCACTCTTACACCCGACGTCCGATCTCCACCCGGGGTCAGAACCAGGTCAGAGTAAGGGAGTTCCCGCGGTCAACACTATAACTAGACGTCGATATTTGAAGTCGTCGTGGCCTAACGGACAAGACGTCCGGTGCATTCGTGTTAAGCGATACACCGGTGTTCGAATCTCAAGCGGGTACCAATTTTTCTAATGAAATACGTACTCTAACAAATGTTCACGATTGATTTCCACGGTAAAGGAATCACATCGTGTAATAAAAATGAAACCCGCAAAATTATAATTTGCATAATTACTGGTGGTAGGACCTCTTGTGAGTCCGCGCGGGTGGGTACCACCACCCTGCCTATTTCTGCCGTGAAGCAGTAATGTGTTTCGGCTTGAAGGGTGGGGCAGCCGTTGTAACTATACTTGAGACCTTATAACTTAGGTATATCTCAAAATGGGTGGCGCATTAACGTTGTAGATGTCTATGGGCTCCAGTAACCACTTAACACCAGGTGGGGGCTGTGAGCTCGTCCACCCACCCAAGCAATAGAATAAAAAAGACACCACTCCTAGGACGCCCGACCACCAGGGCTGCCGGATCGGAACGCGAAACACCGCCGATGGGGTTGCTCTTCCACAGTATGTTCGGCGACGACAGTGACGACATCGTCGCGGCCGCATCGACGCGTCGTCCCCTCTTCACGGTGCCAGGTAGGTAGTGTGCGGCGCAGCCTCAAAGCCCTGTACTCATCAGACCTTGCACCAACAAACTTCTACCTTTTTTACAGTTTAGCAAATTTCTTGACGAAAAAAATTCAGTACTTAAGAGTCAAAATGCCTTTGAAGAGTTTGTTTGCTCCCACATACCCGACTTGACGTGTTTTGGGTGACGCCGACTGCTTTCCATTCTTTCTGATAGTACGAACAATTGTGTAATTGAAACATTTACGTGTTTGATGTTTATTACACGAAGTTATTCCTTCACTGTGAAAGTCAATCGTCAATATTTGTTAACTTTCTATTTTATTTTGAAAGCAGACGAGCATACGGCCCGCATGATGGTAAGCGGTTACCGTCGCTCATGGACGTCGGCAATGCCAGGAGCAGAGCAAAGCCGCTGCCTACCATTGAGTACTGCGGGATTTGAACGGGATTAGGTTAGTGGACGAGCTCATGGCTCACCTGATGTTAAGTGACTACCGGAGCCCATAGATATCTACAACGTAAATGTCGCCACCTACCTTGAGATATGAGTTTTAAGGTCTCCGTTTTTACAGTAAAACGGTTACCCCGTGGAAAAAATCGTGAACATTTGTCAAGTACGTATTTCATTAGAAAAATTGCCACTCTCCTGCGGGATTCGAACACCGTGCATCACAAGATACGAATGCACCGGACGTCTGATCTTTTAGGCCACGACGACTCCTTTTGTCTTCACTTTCTTCGTCACGAAGTTTTTATCAAAAGCGTCCTAATTGATTTTTTTAAATTATCAAACTGAGTTTTTCTCGTGAAGAGCTTTTTGCAGCACCAAGACAAAACTTTTTTTTTGAAAGGGACTGAAGTCTTGGACAAGCGCTGTACCTACTTGGCGTACCGAGAGCGCTGGTGGTCGTGGCGCTGACGACCGCCGGTCCGGCGTCCCGAGGGGGAGGGTGATGGGAGAGATGTGCTCTGCACTAAACGCTTCACTTTCCCCCCTCTGCCTCTTAATGAGTTCTGTCTCATGCGAGGTTTGGACGTTGGTTGTTGAGCGACAGGAGGTTTTAGTCAGTTCGACTCTGACATGCCCCGCCCTCCATCCCCAGTGTCCCCAGTGGAGGGCGGAAGTCCGGCGATTTCCTCCTGACAAAAAAAAAACCTACTTGGCGTGTAGAGAGACTGAGATTATGTAGAAAAATAAATTATTAAGTTATCGATAGTCATTATATTTTATCTCATTTTTACTTTTTGATCCCTCTTAGTACTCGAAGCGAAACAGCGAACGGACCACCTGAAGCGAAGCGAAAGAAATGAATTAAGAATTTTAAAGTGTCTTTAAGTGTTGAATAGTTTTAATTTATTATTTATTTATGAATTTATACGCTTCTAGTACCAAGAGGGATCAAAAAGTAAAAATAAGATAGAATATAATGACTATCGATAACTTCATAATTTATTTTTTACATAATCTCCGAATCTCTCTACATGCCAAGTAGGTTTTTTTTTTGTCAGGAGGAAATCGCCGGACTTCCGCCCTCCACTGGGGACACTGGGGATGGAGGGCGGGGCATGTCAGAGTCGAACTGACTAAAACCTCCTGTCGCTCAACAACCAACGTCCAAACCTCGCATGAGACAGAACTCATAAAGAGGCAGAGGGGGGAAAGTGAAGCGTTTAGTGCAGAGCACATCTCTCCCATCACCCTCCCCCTCGGGACGCCGGACCGGCGGTCGTCAGCGCCACGACCACCAGCGCTCTCGGTACGCCAAGTAGGTACAGCGCTTGTCCAAGACTTCAGTCCCTTTCAAAAAAAAAGTTTTGTCTTGGTGCTGCAAAAAGCTCTTCACGAGAAAAACTCAGTTTGATAATTTAAAAAAATCAATTAGGACGCTTTTGATAAAAACTTCGTGACGAAGAAAGTGAAGACAAAAGGAGTCGTCGTGGCCTAAAAGATCAGACGTCCGGTGCATTCGTATCTTGTGATGCACGGTGTTCGAATCCCGCAGGAGAGTGGCAATTTTTCTAATGAAATACGTACTTGACAAATGTTCACGATTTTTTCCACGGGGCAACCGTTTTACTGTAAAAACGGAGATCTTAAAACTCTATCTCAAGGTAGGTGGCGACATTTACGCTGTAGATGTCTATGGGTTCCGGTAGTCACTTAAGATCAGGTGAGCCATGAGCTCGTCCACTAACCTAATCCCGTTCAAATCCCGCAGTACTCAATGGTAGGCAGCGGCTTTGCTCTGCTCCTGGCATTGCCGACGTCCATGAGCGATGGTAACCGCTTACCATCATGCGGGCCGTATGCTCGTCTACTTTCAAAATAAAATAGAAAGTTAACAAATATTGACGATTGACTTTCACAGTGAAGGAATAACTTCGTGTAATAAAAATCAAACACGTAAATGATTCAATTACACAATTGTTCGTACTATCAGAAAGAATGGAAAGCAGTCGGCGTCGCCCAAAACACGTCATTTCGGATCCTCCCGTTCCACTAAGGGTGCTTTTAGGTACCTCAAGCACCGGTCATCGTGGGGCTCGACTAGTAAATTAATCCACAGACACAGCTCACTGAGTTACTCGTCAGATCTTCTCAGTAGGCCGCGTTTCCGATCCGGTGGTAGATTCAGCGAAGCACGGCTCTTGCTAGAGTTTCTGTTAGCAACGTCGTCGGGTTAGAGCCCCGTGAGCTCACCTACTAGTTAAAGTTACACTGAAATAGCCTCTCAAGGCTATCAACTTAGTTAGGAAAAAAAGACGGAAAATTAGAGGGGGATCGTAAACAGGAGATTAAATAGTAATACACTTACGCAAATAGTAAAATCACAGATACTCGAGCTGCGCCAAATCGTTTTCCTGAGCCAAAGGTAAAGAAAATCGAAAATCATAACATAATTCTAAATTGAAATTGAGTGTTTCAGTTAAGAAAAACTATTTCATCAAGATTAAAACTACACAAAGATGTCGAACATCTGGTATGTATATTTACAATTTTATTTAAACATTATCATTTTACTTATTTGGTTTGTAAATAACGATTACATGTGAAAGCTAAAGAAGAAACATATGATGATGCTGGTGAAACCATTTCAAACAAAGGAGCATATATGCCATGACCGCGAGCCAACTGTTCTGGTGTTTCCCCACTATTGTTCGGTTTTCTTGCAACCTCAACTAAGTCTTCGCGTAACAATAGTAGGAGTAAAGTTGATTTGCAGTGACTAAGATGGGAAGCTAAATGAAGAGGAGTTTGTTCTGAAAAAAATTCAAAACTTAAAACCACATGCTTTGATAACTTTTGACAATATATTTCAATGAAATCTGTAAACCTAAATAAGTATATTCATTCACATAATTGATAGGATCACTTTTGATGACTGGGTGTTCTATAGCACTTGGCATTAGTTTAGTTTTAGAAGTATTTATTGTGAGGCCAACCACACAGCTTTCTGTTTCTGGGTTCTTGAGCAGATGATTTTTTGTTGTAGCAAAAATTAATATTATGTAGCCAGCAAATCTTAAAAGAGAGAATCTTTCGCCTTTAACATTTAAACCATACTCCTACTGTAACCCTCTGAAGATATCTCCTAAATATCACTATGAATAATTTTAGATACAGGGCGTCACCTTGATGTAGATCCTTTTTTTTTTCTAAGTTAGCCAGTGTTCTAGTATGATTAATATTTATATCTAAAAAATTAGTTCACCAACCTATTTCAATATAATTCAATATGTAATTAAAGTGATGTATTTGTATAAAGGTGAATAAAAAAAATCATTAAATTATTATAACTTTTTTTACAACAGCTGCTTGTAATGAAACAAATCAAAATCCAAATTAGTTTTCGCATCCCTATGGAAACTATGTTATTACACTTCTTTAGAGAAAAATAAATAATTACTATTTAATAATAATACAGTTCATTCTATATTTAATATGTACACATCAGATTCTACTGTTTTATTACAGTTTGGTATATTTATGTTTCAATCCAAATTATATAATGAAATGTCATTACCTCCTTCAGAAGGAGCAGCAGGATCTGCACCTGCAGCCAACAGTCTTGCTACAATATGATAATTATTCCAATTACATGCAGAGTGTAACGGCGTCCAACCAAGTTCAGATTTACTGCTAACCTTTGCTCCAAAACTTAGCAGTAACGATATTGCATCCAAATGATTTGAATAAGCAGCTCGATGTAGTGGAGTGTAACCATCAGAGTCTCTTGAATGAACAAGCCCTGGTTTGGCAACTATTAGTTCTCTGAGAGTGTCTAGCTTATTGTGTTCTGCAGCCCATAATACATGATCAATTGGATTTGCTATTAGAGGAGACAATACAAGACATAAATAAAGCTTAATTTCTCACATTCAAGAGTTTAAGAGCTTACAGCCTACCTAATGACAGGGTTTACCAGAGCCAATTATCATAATATGATTGCTGTGATCCAGCTTGACAGAAATTAAGTTCGTTCACATAAATAAAGCTTAATTTCTCACATTGAAGAGTTTAAGAGCTTACAGCCTATCTAATGACAGGATTTACCAGAGCCCATTAACATCACAATATGATTGCTGTGATCCACCTTGACATGATGTCAAAGTTCTGATTTTGTTATTGTTATTTGGAATTTGTTTGTTAACACATGGTAGTATGTATTCTTTGATAAAAATTGGTAGCTGCCTGCGGGATAGAACTTGGTATGAGTACGCCATGCCTCCTATTCTATAGAACAAGATAAGGCTTATTTTCCTTTAGAATATGAATTCTTTAGAATGAATTTGGAGTTCTAACATTCGTTTTTTACCTTTCGGATCTTTCACCAAATCAACATCCTGATCTGCGTCGTCCCAACCAGAAACAAACATACCAGACGTTTCTGGATTTTTTTTCAAAGTCTGTATTTCATCACTTATTTCTTTGAAATATTTTGTTTCAACATCGGAATCATCCTCATCAGACATTTTAATTATTAGTTAAACTCGGCGTAATCTATTTGTCTAGAACTCTCTAGAAACTAGGGTTTTGTTTAAATTATTATGACTAAACACTTTATATTATTTTAATACTTTATATTATTATAAATGTGTAACTAACTACATTATGCATTCAATGAATGGTCAGAATTCTCTCATTAAATACCTAGATAAAATAAATAAATACTATACACAGTAATACACAGTGCGCAAGAACAAAAGTTTTTGTTTTGTCTAAAAGGATTTCCCGTTTAATAAGTACCCGTATTAAATATGTGTTATCTATGGTTTAATATTTACAGGTCCTTACACCGGTCACTCACATGCGCACGAATGCGCAAACCCGCAAGTGTAGGACGACATTTGCAAATGATTATGCAAAGTTTTCGCTGCATTCGTGGTTTTCCAAGCTGTGTCGGTTTTTTAACAGACATCAAAGCGTGCGAACCTTGAACCTTCGCGTAGTCTCCCACACATTCGCTTGCCCAGTTGCGCCGACGATTGCGAAGGTAACGGATGTATCGCCATTTTCATAGTTCGTGACATCTACTGTGTAGCGTATCTTCATCAAAAGAAATCCCATAAAAACAGCATGGCTGTTAATGATGTCTGGGAAAGAATTCAAAACTCTTTTTCTCTTCAATGTTCTATTGACGAATTAAAAAGGAGAAGAAATTCGTGAGACATTCGTAAATAAGTGTGGGAGGAAGCACAAACGGGTTCGCAAATTGAGTACCGAACCCATTTGCACAGCCGCTAGGTTTGCGAATGAATGTTTGACGGCCCTTCACATGCAAACATTCGTACAATGTACGAATGTTTGCACGCATGTGAGTGGCCGGCTTAAGAAGATATCGATGTTAAGACCTCTGAAACATCGGTACGTTGGCTGTCTGAAAATCAAAACTCAATTTCATGGAAATACAGAATGTGATATAATTTTACATTTCAATACGGAGCCCCAATAATAATAATAATCTCTATATATAAAAATGAATTGCTGTTCGTTAGTCTCGCTAAAACTCGAGAACGGCTGAACCGATTTGGCTAATTTTAAGTTCTTGAATTATTTGTGGAAGTCCAGAGAGGGTTTAAAAGGTAGGTAAATATGAAAATGCTCGGAATTAAATAAAAATAACAATTTTGTTATTCCTTTGATGTGTCCCCCGTCGGACGCATTCCTTTTGTTTTTTTAAGTTTATTTTGAACAAAAGTCTAATTAGGTCTTTTATTGTAAATATGAAAATGCTCGGAATTAAATAAAAATAACAATTTTGTTATTCCTTTGATGTGTCCCCCGTCGGACGCATTCCTATTGTTTTTTTTAAGTTTATTTTATACAAAAGTTTAGGTCTTTTATTTATCGACGGCGGCACTACGAAGTCTGCCGGGTCAGCTAGTACCTAATAATAATATACTTCATAATGAGTAAGCGTTATTACGGATAGTGCTCTAGCAAGAGCTTTATCGTAGAATAATTTAAATTCAAATTTTTTTTTTTTTATCTGTTGTGTAACCGCAACCCGGCGCACGGTCTATGCCCAAAGTTCAGTCGTCACATTAAACCTTTTACTGAAGGTAATAAAGTTGTATTCAAAAACAGCTTTTATTTTATTGTAGATAATAATATAAGAACTAGATTAAACTAGTAAAACTCACTTTTGGAATGTTTTTGCTGCTATAGTAACGACTAAGCCATAGTAGGCAGTGACTTGGTTGTGCCCTGATATCAGTGATGTCCATGAGCAAAAGAGATTACTTGTCATCAGGTGATCTGTATGGTCATCTGATTAAAAGGCCAATAAAATGAGCTAAATAAATAAAATTATGAGATAATATTATTTTATTGATTTAGCAGCACTTTTGAACGCAAAGCATTGCGATGAATCGTGTTTTATTTCTAGATCTTCGTTCAACATACGTTTTGTGAAAAATAGGTAGTTTTATAAAAAATAAAATCTAATAACTTTATTGATTTCGGCTTAAGGTAACCTATCATAACAGGACACAAACTTCCATTTCATATAAAAATATATGAGTTTGACGCCCGATTTCAATGTTTTTTCTTTCCAATTTTATTGTAAGTATATCGATACTCGTAAATCGATGTTTTTCTAAATCAATATTCCTATCCATAGCTTTTGTTAACTCTTTCGCCTTCAGAGATATTACCTACTTGACATTTAGGTACGGTGCTCAAACACTACCGCATTCAAACTATACTCTGTACCACGAGTCCTGTCTCGCGGCCAAAAATGGAACTAATTATTTTGGTCAGCCATATTGTTTGTTGTTGTTACTGTCAAATGCTGTTACCGTGTTCGGTTGTTGTCAAGATTTTTATTTATTTCTTTGATATAAAGTGTTCTGTAGAATGTCTAAAGTGATAAAAAGTGGTGGCCGAGAAATGATACTGCAAGTAATGGCGTTTTGTGAACCAGCAGCAAAATCAAGGACTTTTGATACCATTAGACAATGTACGCAAGAGAGTTGCTGCCATTACAGGTACGTATTTAGTGTTGCTAGCTAATGTGTTTTACCATTCGATTTGGATTTTATTTTGTAAGAAAATTAAAATTTTTATTTTTGTATTTTAGATTTCTTGCTATTACAATCAGCACTTTGTATAATTTTTTACTACACAAATGATGACATTAGGGTTTTATTTATTTAAAATTTATCATTTGTTTCATAAGTTTTATCAATAATCTAGGACACTAGACTTTTTATTGAGCAAAGGAAGATAAACGAGCAGACGACATACACGACATACAAACGCCATATACAGCTAACTACCACTGATAAAAACTAAGTTAGTTTACTAAATTAAGACTAACATGGTTTAAAAAAAATTCCAGGTGTATCTGAGAAAACCGTATCAAGAATAATACAAGAAGGAAAGACTGCTGCAAGTACTTCAAAAAAGATTGTCACACCAGGGAAGAGTCGTCCACGTCAAAATAAGATAATTATAGATGATTTTGATATTTGTGCTATTCGCCATAAAATTCACCAATTTTATGCTGTAAAAAAGGAACTGCCGACATTAAACAAATTACTTGCAGTGTTGAAACAAGACATTCTAAAGGAAATCGTTAAGAAGACATTGCATAGAATATTGAAAAAAAATGGATTTAAATACAAACGGTGCCAGTCCAAAAGATTAATGGAGCGCTCTGACATAATTGCTTGGCGCGCTAAATATATAGAAAAAATGCGCAAGAATCGAACCACCGAAAAAAGACCCGTCGTATTCGTAGATGAGACTTATATCCACAGCACATACCATTCTAAAAGTTATTGGCAAAGTGAGGAAGAGCCAAGACTTTTCACTTCAGATTCTGTTGGGAATAGATGGATAATCGCACATGCTGGTACAGAAAATGGTTTTATTAGTAATGCTTTATTTATTTTTAAATCTCAATCAAAGTCTTCTGATTACCATGATGACATGGATTCAGCTAATTTCCTCAAGTGGATGAATGAAAAATTAATTCCAAATTTGCCAACAAGTTCTTTTGTGGTTATGGATAATGCTCCAAACCATTGTACCCAAATAAATGAAGCTCCAACCATGTCAACTTTAAAAGACGGAATGCTTAAGTGGTTGCGAGGAAGGGGTATTTATTTTGAAGAGAGCTGGATAAAACCCGTATTATATAACCTTATAAAACAAAATAAAGGACCGCCTACTTATGCTGTAAATGAACTTTTAAAAAGTCACAATCTCGAAGTTTTAAAACTTCCACCGTATCATTGCGATCTAAACCCAATTGAAAAGATATGGAGCCTTGACGTTAAAGGACGTGTGGCAGAGAAAATTTTGGAACAAAACCCAAAGAACAGTGTGAAACTTACAGAAGATGCGCTGGCAAGTGTAACACCAGAAGATTGGGCTATTCAATGAAAGCATGTGGAGCAACTAGAAGATGAATATTTTAAAAACGACGGTCTAATAGACGAAGAAATGGACCGATTTCTAATATTTGCAGCAAGTGATAGCGAAACAGAATCTGATAATGATAGTGATATGAATGTAGATGATCCGAATAGTCCTTGCAGTATGTCTGGAATAACCCCAATAGATGACCATAATTGTACAATAAAAATTTAAAATGTTTTTTCTTTATTTAGTACCATAGCGCTTGGAAATATAATATTAGTATAGATATAGATAGGTTAGGCCGATATAAAAAATTATAATTTTTATTGTGTTTAAATACTATTTATTACCTATTACTATAAAATCAGTTTAATTTTAAATTTCTTGGAAATTAAATTATAGCGAATTTAATAGTGCAATCTGACAGCACTCCATGGCGCGCCTGTAGCGCCCCGTCTGCGAGACACGACTCGTGGTACGGAGTCTACTTATTTAAGTAGGTAATATGTATAGGTTGGTATTAGTAGGTAGGTATTATGTACATCCATGACGCGGTCTGTGCATTCTGGCTTACTGAATTTGGCCCCCTTTGTTTTGATTTAAATTTTTTTTTTATTTTTTTTTATTTGTTCGTCGTTTGTTCGTTAATAATCGAGTGTAAAAATTGTTTGTTCGTCTTTTATTTATTTATAATTAGTTAAGTTAAACAATGATCACCCTTATGGACCCCGGACCGCTACGTTCATCGAAAGTTCGTTTATATAGATCTATTTTGCCATGTACCCTTCGGTTCTTGATTAAACTTCCCTCCACGGTATATACTGAACCCTATGACATATTTTTCTTCAAACTAGGCCTATGGAGAGTACTCAGGGGTGGGCAGCAACCGTGCAACGACTTGGCTGTGCCCCTGGCATTGCTGATGTCCATAAACGACGGTAACCACTTACCATTACGTCTTATAAAAAAATCCAGGGATTTATTTTAATATAAATGGTCTATACGCCAAATTTAAGTACAATAAACCTAATTACCTACTTATTTTTAGTGAAGTAGTGAAGCAACCTTATGTTCTGATTTGAAGGTTATGAGAGCTGTTTTACAATACATTGGAGTTGTGGTGTTTATATTGTTATGAGCTAGTGACCACAGTGATATGCAGTTACACCATGTGGGTCGCGAGAGAGCAGTCATCTATGCAATAAAAAAATGTCGCTATTTCTATCAATCGTTCATTCGTATCAGTTAATTAATACTTATCGCAATTACATTATTATTACTATTACTTCAAAGATCGTGCGATAGAAATACATACAGATGAATGGTCACGACCCTTAGGAGGAGGAACATGTATAATTTTGTTGAGTAAAAAATCATAATCATTTCATATTAAAATAATTTTTTGAGTAAATTTATCTTGTACAATACAGAAATATTTTGAAATAGGAACATATACAATTGTGAAATTTAAGCTAAATAACCTTTCCCATGTGTTAAACGTTTTCTAAAGAAGTTACTGACCTCTATTAGATACCCACATTCACAATGATGAGACTAGTTCACAATACTACATAGTCTCTTTGATTTACTAGTTAGTATAAACGCTTAAAAATTTGGATTTGATAATAGGAATGATGTTTTGCAACGTGCTTTTATACGCCGTATTTATACATGATAAAAAACAAAGCGAGATGCCAAATAATCATAGATTAAAATTTAAACCTAAAACAACCTAGTATTTGTCGGCCATGATTGGATATTGGATTGGAATGTAAAAATAATTTCAATATGGCGCCCGTTTGTTCAGAGTGTGTGTGTGTGAAAGTGCTGTGAAATTATGATAAATTCTAGTGTATTTAGTGATTATATTAGTGGATAAGTGAAATAAGTGTGCATTAATGCATCGGTTTTATTATAATGGCTTTGGATTTACGCCTGCATTCTCCTGCGGGCGCGGAACCTGTTGTTTATACATGGCCCCTCACTTCAGGTCATGGCTCGGTAAGAAATGTCCAATAAAACAGTGCATCTCTTAAGCAGTCAATATAATACAATAGTTTCTCAAAATATTTACAGTTTAAGGCTTTCATATCATTAACGAAATTGGTTACTGCATCTGAAAAGCGAGATTTAGTAATCCATACCAGTAGGTATAAGTTTGGCGTGTAGTGTGTTGTTTAGAATAGATGAGGTCAAAAGTTTAGAAGACAGTTATGTCACTAACTTGTTGTTAGGTTTTAAACGTTGTTTGTTTATTGTAAAAATGTGTAACTAGTTTCAATTTCAACGTCACATGCGTATTGCTGTCGAGTGTATTGACCTCGTGTTTTGTCAAGGTGTCGGCTTTTTTAGATGTGTACACACTGTTGCGTGGTTTTCGTTCGTCATAATAAAGTTTATCAATGAAGTGAACATTAATGTACGTATATCATGTAGCAATTTCGACCCATTTAATGCAATTGTTTGTGATTAGTTCTAAATTTGGAGTGCCAACAGTGTCAATTTGTATAGATATCAGAGCACGATATTTATGTATCTAAACTAGTTGGTAGTCTCCACAGAAACTGTAAAATGGATGGCAGTTTTAGTTGAAAGCAATTTTAACTTTTATTGTTGTTACTAAACAAATTATTTAGTAAAGAAAGTAAAATAATTCCTTTGTAAAGAAATTCCTTTAATTCAACTACATTTTAAATTTATGATATTAAACATTGTTGGAGCCAAAGTTATTTTTCAGTGAGTACTAAGTTGTTTATTTAATAATGTTGTATTACTCTAATTACGAGAAGTCATTGATTATCCCATAATAAAGTACATAAAGTTTAAAAATGTATCACATACTTAAATTGATTAAAAATAATTCTAAAGAAATGAGAATCTTTACCACTTCAAACCTACATTAGAAGTCTGTGATAAGTTTAATAAAACCAATGATAAATTAAAATTTGGATAAATTATATTTATATATTAGTAAAATCATTTAGATCTTTTTTTTAATACACTAGAACCTTTTTTAGTTTGCTTGAGCAGTTGGCAAATGTCAAAATACCAAATTTTTTATTTTTACATGTATGTGATTGATACAAAATTAATCTTTCAGCATGAGCTTAACAGCAGTTTGTCCGTTAAAGTAAGTAAGATCTAAATCTGATGTTATTACATTTTTAGGACATCGCCAATTTCCACCTTATAAATTGCTCATAACAATAATTTTGTAATATTTTGTTTTGCATTATAATGGTATTTTTTTAAGTTTTTACTTATTTGTTGTTTAGGTTTCGCTTATTGATTTGAATTTAATCTTGAATATAATGTTATTAGCTATTAAAATTGATACTTTATAAATTTAGGGTGTATAACATGATAAATATTGTCTAGTGTATCTAGTATCTAGTGCTTAGTGTAAGCAATTTCCGGCAGTTTTATGGACAGGACATTTAATATATTAAATATTTGAATAATAAACAGATAGACACTGCAGTTTCCAGTTATAGTAATAATAAAGATGCCTGAAACGAAGCAAATCAAGAATTAATGCCAAGTAATAAATATATTATGCCCAATGTATATGTGTGTAGTTTATCTTTTATGGAAACAATACACAAATCTGACAAAATACTTAAAGGGTTTTGGTATTTATTTCTTGTCACTGATAAAAACTGAATATATTTGACTTTCAAGGTTTTGTTAGGCAATGTTTTGTACTATAAATGATTTTACTTGATCACATCTATTTGTTGTGAAAGCTACTTAATAGCCAAAAACAATTCATTTAGATATTATGGACCCCTTTTGAGGCCCCTTTTGTCAAGAGCTAAGTAAAAATTTTAATAGCTAAATATATTTCAAAATAAGATTATTTCTCAAAATGTCAAAAAATACTGGCTAATTAGTGTGTTACGTTTTAGTGTATATAATTAGTGTCCATTTATAATCTCTATTGTCAATATTAAAATGCAATTTATCTTCTATGTCAATTAGCTTAACTTTTTTTGACAATAACATCATACAAAAGAGATGCATTCAGTAGTAATTTGTGATGTTTTTACAAGATTTTTAAGAATAAGAACTGTCACATTACCTATCTATGTATGTATGCCTAGCTCTTAAACATATTAAATCGATGAAAGAGTGACAATAATTTTCTCGTTGAAATCATGCCTATTCTTGAAAAATTCCCTGAAAAATTCTCTAACTCCCAATGAAATGTTAGTCCTGTCATAATTTTAGAAAAGACAGCATTGGCTCACAGTCTACATTTCAAAATTTGAAATGCTTGAACATAAGCTTGTTTCCTGTAATATCTATTATACTTCCAGATGACTTCCATATTTAAATATTAATATTATGTATGGAAAAATGAGTTTGGCCACATCACAGTTTCATAACTTTGCTACTCGTTTATGACATTACAAATTTTACATAACCGATGATCCTGGAATTTTGCATCACAACTTGCTGTTAATTTTTACATCAATAATTATCATAAAATTTTGCATTACTGATTACTATGAAATTTAATTATTCACAAGAATATGGCAGATTGCAGAGAATCCAAAATGAAAATATTAAAAATACAGTCAAAACTGTTTACTGCGACATCGTTTAATACAACATGCCGGTTATAATAACCAAGAACAAAGATCCCGGCTGAATGCCATATGACTGCCTTATTAAAAATATTGCTTTATACAACATTGGTAATAACGACATACCTCATAAAACGACCACATTTAACTAATATTTCGGAGAATTAGATCTGTTAGAACGACCGGCTGAACTATATTGTAAACAATTTGAATAGGTATCCACATTTGTCTTCAATGGCTTTTAAAATCAGCAAAGAAAACAATAGGATTTAGTTTAGTGAAGGGTCTTCTCTAATTCTTAGAAAAAAAACACGTGCATGCGGTAGTCAAAGCCCGCTTCTTCATATCTCTTCAGTTAGTTTGTTACTTATCTATACACAAGACGCACCAAAACTTTGTAGAGTTATTCGTGAAACTTCCAAATGTCGCAAAGAAAAAGAAAACAAATTAATATTGAAGAAAAATCGCGTATTATGTAAATATATTTTTCCAATAATTCCCTATCGATTTGTTTGTACTTGCACAATACACATTAAACATCACCGGTTGTTACGACTATCGGTTTTTACGACTGAATATGAGCAGTCCCTTCGATGTCGTTATAACAGATTTTGACTGTAATTCAAAAAGGAAACCCCTTACTTTGTTTTTGTTGTTTTGTGTTGATCCATAATTTGTTATTGTAATAAGACTGTTAATCCTGTCTTTTATATTATTTCATGGAGAAAACTCAGTATACTTCTGTGGAATAAAAATTTGAATCTGTTATTTGGATATATAATATCACTTCTAGTGATTTAATGCATATAAACAACCTGTCAAATATGAGACGTGGCGATACCCGATTTCTGTGAGCTCATTATCTTTCAGAAACATGGTGTGAGGTGTGAAAGAGAGAGCTCTTTTGTGTGAGATTTGACGTATGCAAATTTTATGAATTATCATAGGATTTTTTTACTCCATTTGCAGATCTTGGAGTAAAGTCTGCAATGGATAAAGCTAAGTGTCGAGGTCATGGATTAATCTAATTTGACTTCCAAATACTGTCAAGACCCACATACCCCGCGCGCCCCCTATGCTTGGAAATGTACATATCTAAAAAAAGGCTGACTCCCTGTTATTTGACCCACATACCCCGTGCGCCACCTATGCTTGGAAACGTACCAAGAGGTACGTACGGCCACCTTCCCAAAAAAAAAAAAGGTTGACTCCCTGTTATCTGACCTGACCGGTTGCTCTAAACCGTTCAATATCGACTCTGCGGCAGGTCAAAGTGACCGTAGCGTGCCTCACGGCATTAACCTCGCTGCTCACCTCGACCTGTCACCGAGGTTGGGTACAGAGGTTACAAAGTTGGGTGTAGCCCTTCCTGCGACTCCCGGGTTGACTGCGATGGGTCTGTTAACGGCTTTTTTCGTACTCGGCCGCTTTTTCTGCGGTTTGTCCAAAAGTCGAGCATCGTAGCGCCCACCGTTCTCCCCTCTCCTTTACCGGTCACCGTCCTCGCCGAACCCGTCGCTTGCGACGAAGGGCTCGACGAGTATATTAACCTATAGACACAGCCCACTGAGTTTCTCGCCGAATATTCTCAGTGTGTCGCGTTTCCGATCCGGTGGTAGATTCTGCGAAGCACTGCTCTTCCTAGGGCCAGTGTTAGCAACACTCCTGGTTTGAGCTCCGTGAACTCGTCTACTAATTCGGTGAATCTAGAATAACCCCTCGAGGTTACTAGAATAGGTAGGGAAAAAAACCTCTCCTCTCTGTCTGTAAGGATCGAACGAACCGCCTCGACACTCTGTAGTTTGGCGATTGGGTCCGCTGGATGGCGAGACCAGACCTTCAGCACTACCAGCCGAAATTGGGGCCTTGGCTGTTCGACCCTATCACTTAAGTCGTATCATCATGCATAATCGGCGCTGAGCGCTTCCAGGTTACAGGGTAGGGCTCCACTAGGATGCATACCGATTTTTAAGTCAACTGAAGAATTGGGCTACACGTTTCGTTTGCTTACACGATTTTGTTGAATCTGTACCCCCTAAATTTTTTTTTCATTGATTAGATGGATGGATGAGCTCACAGCCCTCCTGGCGTTAAGTGGATACTGGAGCCCATAGACATCTACAACGCAAATGCGCAACCCACCTCGAGATATAAGTTCTATGGTCTCAGTATAGTTACAACGGCTACCCCACTCTTCGAACCGAAACGCATTGCTGCTTCACGGCGGAAATAGGCGGGGTGGTGGTACCTACCCGTGCGGACTCCCAAGAGGTCCTACCACCAGTGTTTTGGTGACAGTTGGTATTCTAATCGCACAGGGTTGCAACTTTTACCTGCTACCAAGCTCTATATTCACTACATTGTTTGATGGTAAAATTTACAAACTTCATAGCTTTTTTTTATTAAACTGTAGTTCAAATATCTCAATTGGCCCATAATAACTGCGGTAGTGCAGCGCAATTATCTCGATACTGTCTGCCTTTTGCGTTCATTTTATCTTTAAATGGAACAAGGTTAATTCTTATTTTACTTTGAAATTAATCGAAAGTTCCTTATACAATCAATCCAAATATTACCAGCCCGTATTTAAAACAAATTAAATTGTGTATTGAAGAACAAGAAATAGGTCTCTATATTTCTATTCACAGCAACGATCTTTAAAGAATTTAATTTTTAGCTGTTATAAGGTGAATGTGCTACGGGGTCTGGTATGCCAGAAACCTTTCCTGAAAATCCATCAATAAATAAAAAGTTTGGACTTTATCAAGTAATCGATGTGCAAATGAATGGAACAGGAACACACAAACGAATCCATATTATTATAAATTCGTTTACTATTAATATACATAATACAATGTATAAATTAAGATTTACGTGATTTGTTTTTTTACAGGACAAACACGACGGAGCTTTGGAAATAGTAGAAACTATAAGGTAAGAAAAGCTATTTAATAATTGAAAAAATAACATTTTCTTCATCTTTAAGTTCATCGGATTATCCCAAACAGAAATAATGATGAATGAATTTTCTGTATTATCTAAAATTTCAGTTCTTTAATTAAAAGTACAGGGAAAAAAACTAGACTTTTGCGGAGTATCCCAAAATAACGTCAAGTGAATTATACTGGGCAAGGTTATTACGAACATGGACAACAAAAATAAGAAATCTAAGTTACTAAATGAAATAATCATATTTACGAAAAACCTAATTTTTAAGTAACTGATGACAATTTTAATTTAGATTATTTTAAATACCTTAATCGTAACCAACTGTGATCTTAATCGATTTTTTTAATTAAACCGTATGATTGTTAAGAAAACAAAGTTTGATTAAGGCCTTGTCCGCACAGCGATATTTCACCGCGCGATTTTTTTCTCGTAATTCTGTAACACATTTAATATTATAGGAGTATCCGCACTGGCGGTAAAAAATCGCGCGGGAAACAAATTGTGACTTGATGCAAATTGAACGCGAAGCGGTGCGATTTATTTCCGCGCGAATATTTTGTACCGTATAAAGTAAGTATGGCTATGTTCGCACTGTGGAATAAAATTCGCGCGTTTCGCTCAGTCGTGCAACGTCGCTATTGAAAAGATGTCGCACGCTTCTTCTTCCGCCCGATCGGCGGCCGTGCAAGAAAATGATGAGATTGATGTGGAGCAACTAACTTTTTTCTGTATTTTCGCAACTCTTGATATTTTATGTAGAAAAGTCCTTTCATGGGTCTCAATGCCGTAAGTGGTTGAATCCAATGCTCATGACATCTTTTGATACGTCTGTTACGCCGCCTTAACATTAGATAAATTAAATTTTTTGTTCGGTTGTCTATTTTACAAGTGCGTCTCAGCCGAGAACTGAATTAAATTGACGAAAATAGTACAAAACTTTATTCGCAGTGCGTACTAGGTGTAATTCCGAAATATCGCTGTGCGAACAGGCCCTAAGTATTTGTTGAGAAATATGTATCATCAAAATCTGATTTGATGCCGATGACGAAATGACAGAAATGGCAACGGCTTGTCTTGGACGACTGAAATGGACTCGTATTCGACTCGTGTATTTTCGCGTACGTTCCGCAGATTGATGTAAGATAATTAAAGGTCAAGACATTTTTCTACTCTCTCAATTTCTTGGAACCGCGAACCGCTGGCCCAAGAAATTGGATTTGGGCCCTACCCATTAAACGCACCCTTGCCCAAGCGTCCGATCTCGCCAACGTCAAAGCCCGGGCGGAGTAAGGGGCTTACAACGCTGAAAACCGTAACCAGATGCGCGGCTCACCCCATGGATGCACGGTCTACGGCGCCTTCGAGTCGAATTGAAGGCTCTAGTCTTGGGCTGTCTCGGTACGGCAGCCCGTCAGATCGCCCAGGTGATGCCGCTGTTGTCGCGCAATATCTCGTTGGATCAGAACTAGCCTGTCGGGTCGGGGTGCGATACATCGTCGGGTGATTGCTCTCATGGTGTTATTACTCCTGGGCGGCGCGCTAGAGTGCTGGTAGCGTGCTGCGCGGCCTCAACTCGAGGGTTGCCCCCTGACCTTCAAAGGGAAAGGCAGCCGCTTGTGGAATAAAAACCCTATTGGCTTTTAAAAGTTAGCTAATTTTCAAAATTTTAAGCCGTAAAAACCTCTAAGTAAATATTTTAATAACTAGGTTCGTGCATCTTTTTCAATATTTTTTATGACTAATTATTAAGACCATTACTTACAAATAAATAAATAAATTTATAAGGGAATTAAAACTACCATAATAATATTCAGACAAGTGCCATCACCAATATGTTTCATCATAATAGGATGAATGGTTTAGGACATGTTAGACAAACACACAAACATTCACTTTACTAAACAGATATGTACAAACAACATCTTGAAGATAAAATTGGCGACTGGCAAGAAAACAAATTTAATAATATTCTGATACGCTTGACGAGGTGCTTACAGCCTTCTTCATTATCGTCACCCACATTTATAATTATAAATAATTATTATCAAAATAAGATATTTTTCATTCTTTGGCGACCTTTACTTAGATATCCTTTGTGACATTCCCACGGGTTTTGATATAGCATAATTCTTAAGTACTGACATCTTTAACTTGAGCCCGGAGTAGCTCAATTAGATTATATTAGCTATGATGAGGATGTATTCCAAGAATGCGATGACCGTTTTTGATTCCTCTTCCATATTTAATAAATATATATAAATAAATAAATAAATATTTAAGTTTCTTAACGCAGTTTTATCGTTTTAATGCTTTTAAGTTGTTTAATTAGCTCTGCTTTATACGTCATTACCGTTTATTTGTAGCCACAAAATTATTTTGTTTTCTATTGATTTGATTAGGTTCTACTCATTAAATGTAGCGGCATGTTTTTCTTCGTGAAGGTCATTAGTGATTTTTGACTGAACTCTCAATAAGACTTTCTCTACAAAATCGTATTTTGTAAAACCGTCATTTCTTAAGCCCCTTTACTTATTGAAACTTACAATGTCGACCTTTTTGTATTACCCGCCCAAGAACAAGAAAGCGTGTGAAAGTGTTTTACGCGCTTCCCTTAAAATATTATTCGGTTTAAAATTCTAAAAACTCCATATGTACTTTTTTCAAACTTGAAGATAACTTTTTTGCGTAAAGTGTAAATGTTCCCTCACATACCAGTTCTATAGAAATTTTATTTATTAATATTTGTGGTTATTAGATTGTTAACTCCAAGCACCTGGGAAAACCGCTCTTGTACTCGTTTGACAGGTACCAAGGGTCCAGCCTTTGGCCTTTTATGTTCAAAGCACGTAGCCTAAAGCAGCTTAACGATTAGCTCGCGGGTTTCACCTTTCAATCCTTATTTACTTATGGGCATTATTATGCATCCAGCGTATGTAAAACAATATAATCCAAGTCTAAGTTAGAGCGAATCTCAGCATAACAAACAGAAATATCCAATGTTTGTTTACATTGGGTCACTTGAAAAAACAAAACGGCAAACACTGGAGAACCGTAGTCTATGCGCACAAAATGACAACAGACTACTGATTTAGCCTAACAAAATGGCGGTCCGACTCGCCATTTGGGGCTGCCATTTTACCATAAATACAAAAATAACTAGTCACATTGCGCTACTTACCTCACGCGTTCCGTTTTGGTCCAGTTTTATAATGATAAAAAGTTAACTTTATTAGTACATTTTATTGTTGTTAAGTATTAGAAAAAAAAATACCTATTTTAAATTAACACGACAGATAATGTTACCATTGCCCTGCTATTTTTGGCACATTACTATAAAAATAAACACTGACCTAGCCTTGTAAGAGCGTAGTTTGGGTTAGAGTTTTGAGAATTAAAAACTATTAATATAATTCTTAAATAATTGAATTAAAAACAAAACTTATTATTATTATTATTATATTATAACATTTATTTTAGGATGACATTATTTATTATTTTATTATGATAATCTATTCGTTCGCATTGCAAATAAACATTTCGTATTGTAAATTAAACGTCACTTCGATGTTACACTCCCTCAATACTATCCCCGGCCTATCATAAACGTATTTCAGCGACTGAATTAGGTGGATATCTAATTTTCTTTAGAATAACAGCCATTTCAACCCTCACATCACAGTCTGTCCTTGTTTTGCTACGGAATAAGGCAGGTCGATACAATAACCACCACAGGCGAGATGGTGAAATTACTACGGAAAGTACCAACAGTGTAAGACGGCGTTTCAATTGTCATCTTCTGTTGTTCAATTCGGGTTCTATCTCGATGAAGATTGGACTCTTGATTGACGAACGATGAGAGGTTTTAGTTGAAGTTCGACTTGCACACCGTTGCTTCAAAGGAGAAATGATATTAAAGTGGTGTGGCTTAAGTGTTTTATTGGTCGAATTTATAATATTTACGACTCATCTGGCTCATAAAAGAAAAAAACTTAATTTGTCCATGTTTTTTTATTTAACTTCGAGAAAAAATGAAACACCTTTTTTTTTGGGTATGAGGAACCTGATTGATTGCAATTGAGAAACTGCATTTCATAAACAGAATAGTATTTTACTTTTAGAACATAGCACAATATAAAACATGTATCAAATTTATTGAAATCATTAATAATACCAACTCGAGCAGAAAGATTTTATTTTTCCACTTACGATTCATAAGAATACAGCTTTTCTAACTTCGATATTGCTCTTACAAAAAAAAGGGTTCCACCACGTTTTTCTTTAATAGCTTTACGTACTTTTGGGATTACATCTGTATAAGTAATGGCCTGTCTTTTCGGCATGCAAGCAACAAAAAGGTTACCTTCACCTTCACCTTCATCTGAGCTATAACTTTGCCAGTGGCAGGAGCAAATCGAAATTTCTTCAAGAGCGGAGAGGATGATCGTCTCCATGACATGCTTTGTCTCGAGATCGAAACGATGAACCAACTTTTCATCCATGGTGAAAAAACAACGTCAAAATTGAACCGGATATTCAGCTCAGTCAGTGAGTTAGCTAAAGTGGATTGAATGTCGCTGAAAGATATCTTTAGGTGATCAGCTAAATATGTTGTAATAATTTGTTGAAACCAAACCAGAATTTTAGTTAGGAGACCTAACCGATATTTAAAAAAAAGTAGGATCACAATATAACATGACGTACTTTCAGGAGATAGATAATAATATAACATTAACCGTTATAATTATTACGACTATTTTAAAATGTACCATACTTAATATACGTATGTCAAATACTCCCGAAGACATGAATGTTTTTGAATCGTGGACAATTTACTTCAATTAGAATGTTTAAACATAAATAAAATTGTTAATATGATATAAGGACCGGTATCAGAGGCAACGTTTCGTACGTACGTACGCATACACACTGTTCGCCTGAGTCTGTAGGTCAATATGGCGTTGACCTTGCTGGGTTGTATAGCATTTTATCAACTGATTTCTGAGCTTCTATTTATGTATCGTTATTTGCTTTACAATAAAATATAATGAAATAATTAATTTTAGTAATGATTTCAAACATGTAAACAAAATGTTGAAATTGCTTTATTTTGTTTTAGATGGGTTTGCGACGATTTACCCGAGATGAAGGCCGCTTTGGAGTACAACATACTTTGCGATTACGATACTCATTCATACGAAAGTATGCGAGCCCTTTGCGACCGTTTCAACCGAGCCATCGATTCTGTAGTTGCTTTGGTGAGTATACATTAAATAAATTACTTAGGCAATATTAGTCATATAAAAAAAAACGATAAAGAGTAAACGCAGCAGTCTATACAACGCATACTGTTATTTTCTTCCGGGAAAATGATAGTAGAACAAACATTTTTAACCCATAGGATTTATAGCTCACTTTGTCGTGTCTCTTTACTATATAATTTAAATATTTCAATTGCTAGGAACATTCGAAAACCATTGTTTGGCCAGCAAACATGATATAAAACTAAAATAAAACAAATTAATTTTATTTGCAATATCAGAATCGGTCAAGGGAAAGGGGGCTACGAAATGTCATATATTTCAACATTTTTGCAGTGTTTTGTCCGAGATACGATTATTTCTCTTACTCCATTCAAGAAACTTTTGGTCAAAATTTAACGACACCCGCATTTCCTCTTTAGCCGAGTAATTTATTTTAGTATCGAATTCTAGTTTTAATATAATTACGGCATCGGCCCCGTAATCCGGAGAATAAATTAACAATTTTGATAAATCACTGGTCTGTGAATTGTGAATAGTGTGAATAGTTAGAGTATCCATATGTGTCAACATGAAAAGATTTTGATTTTATGAAATATTTGCCGCAGTAACATTTCAATTATTTTAAATCGAGAGGTCGATAATGTAACAGCTAACGGTGCCACTAGCATTAATTTTAAATTAATTAAAATTTAAGTTCTGCTTGATCGGTTGTTGAAAGTTTATTTTGATCACGCTTTACGTCGCACTGATTCTACCAGCCATTACATACCATTCTTAAAGACAAAAGTCTTTAACGCTTGCTACCGGTCATGAAATTTGGCACTGAAACGTGGTCATTGACCGTAGGTCTGGTCCGTAAGTTCAAAGTCACTGAACATGCTTTGAAAAGGGGTATGTATGGTCGTAGTTTCTGATGGATCGAATCGTATGAGGAAATCCATCGGAAGTATCAAAGTTACCGATATAGCCCTAAAGACTAGCAAGATGAAGTGCCAATTGGGCCAGACATACGTGTCCCAGAACCTTTTGCTGATGGAGCAGACGCGTTCTGAAGATCACGTACCGGTAAGCGCAGCGTTGGGCGTCCCGATGCCCGGTGGACCAATGACTTGCGGCAATATGCGGAAAGAGATTGGATGCGGAAGGCGGATCGTACATTATGGCGGACTATGGGAGTGGCCTACATACAGTAGTGGAGAGATACAGGCTGATAATGATGATGATGCCACATTTTGATGGCGCTTACTAAAACGAATTTGAAATTCATTATCATCATCTCAATCGACACGCTTTGGATTTTATGATGTTTATTGATGTTCATTCCCCTGTCCCATTTCATCTCTAAACAGGGCCCGCACGAATCCTACAATTGCTTTTATGGTAAAGATAAGAGCCTATAGCCATCTGGGTCGGATAATCGTTGTCCAAGATGTTTTTCACAATATATTATAGATATTAATTGATTATGTTATGTTGAGGATTTTTAGGATTTCCGTTCGTTTAATGTTGGGTACTAATTTCAACTTGGTATCTTGACGGACAACAAAATAATTTTATAAAAGTTCCGCCTTTTCCCTTTCGAGAATTGAAATTAAGAATTTCAGACCTATTGAGCTAATTTGCTTAATAAAAGGTTTGGTTTTGAATTATAGTTGGTAAAAAAGTCTTGAAAGAGGCGGCTATATTAGCAAAGTGACTCGAATATAAAGAAAATACAATAATGGCTCAGGAAGTTTGAGTACGAAGCATTTCTATAATACCAGTGCAGTGGTATGTAAGTATATTAATAGAGTCGACCTCGTGTGGCGTCTACGAACATCGACCGTTGCGTCCTCGTTGCGTCTTTACTAAATGTACCTCGTGGGGACGTCGGTGTCGTCACGGATATGTGTAATTTAGGAAATAATATTTTACTTTTATAAAATAAGGCATTATAAATGAGGGAGTGTCTGTGGCAAAAAAATAAGAAACCCTCGTCTACTCACATTGAGCTATGCAAATTTTGTTATGGTGTAAATCTCAGTTTAGTAGTTCATTCCTGTAATTTCCACCTCAAGGTGAATGTAGACATTGGGTCGAGATGATCCTGATGTAAAAATACGACACGATAATCGTTTTGCATGACACACTGGTGACCATCGTGCTCACATACTTGTAACTGTATAAAACATTTTTGAAAATGTTTTATAAAAAGCTAAATCTTTTTTGTTTGATGATATTGGAATATCATCAAACAAAAAAAAAATTAGCTTAAACAATTTTAAAATACACGTAGTTTTCACTTCTCACTTTCAAATTGTTGAGTGATGTTTTCTTAAAGATTTGCATCTGTAATTTACGTAGTTATCAGAATATTAAGTAATTATTATAAGTATGTACAACGTTTGCGTTTCTAACGGCCTGCTATACGGCCATGTAGGGTATATAATGACACTTACATTTAAATATACTTATATATTATATATAGATGGGTTTGCTACTATATATATTATATATCATTATATATTATCATCATCATTGTCATTGTATATGTCGTAAAAAGTACAAAGGACATGTTTAGTTTGTTCCGGAATGGAGTCATGTCATGATCGGCATACTAACAAAGTATTAATATTGACATTAATACACTGGATGCAATTAATATGATATAGAATAACAGAGATGATACCACCCTATAGCTTTTCAGTGATAGAACGTGATTAATATGTCATTCATTAATAGTTTTTAATACCCAGGTTATATTGAATATCGCCTGCTGAACAGATACCGTCAGCTTGGTTTCTGTGTTAGGGTCTTTTAGATTGTGACCGTAGATAGTGACGTCCTTTACATATTATGAGCTAACGTTTTGCAGAGCAAGGGCTATAAGTATTTATTAACTTGGGTCTTGATTTCATGAATACCTTTTGGCATGGAACATTTCTGTCGATGTTACCTGCTTACGAAATTACTTAGGGATCTCTAGCTACTTTTGCTGAGGATGCACAACATTATGTGTTTACCATGCCTTTTATCTTCCATATTCATGATATTCCATATTATCTATTGAAACGATGCATCCCGCATTGCTGTGCGTATTATAGCACATCATATGTCCAATATACCGGCTAATTTAGTTTATTTCGGATACTTATTCTGTAGGACTAATGAAGCTTGTGTCTGAAATAGAGAACCATTATTATTTTTCAATTTTGTTATTGGATTATTATTTAATCATCATCAGTCCACTGTCGTCCACTGCTGGACATAGGCCTCTCCCAAAACACACGATAGGGCCCGGCCTTCGAATCTCCTCATCCATTTCTTGCCGGTCACCCGGTCAAAGGCCCCCATTTCCAATTATTATTTGGATTTTTTTAATTCAACTTATTGACAAAAAGTATACAGTACAGTAGTCTTGGGAATTTCTTAAGTAGATTTCAGCGGTATTCAGTATCGAACACCTTGTATAGTAAAACTAGCTTGACTGTTGTAAATTTCAGAGCTCTCAATAAAACGAAAGAGGACTTTCCGCTTGGATCTAGATTTGACTTGGAAGTACAGTTTTGATCCAAAATGGAAAACTGCTCTCATACGTCTGAGTCTGTCTGCTTTCCCAAAACTTGTATTTGAATCCATAGAAGTCCGCTAAAAGATAATTCTAATTGACTCCATAGAGAAGAGGTCCACGATCTCCGATAATTTATGTCGTAGGAGCTAGCTTCATTCATTCACACCACTTCAGACCCGATTTTCCACATTGTATGTACCCCATGCTCTCAATAAGCCTTTGGTCAATTTAACCGGCTATGTTAAACGTTCATTGCAGTCTGTACTTAGGAATTTAGTGACTAAAACCAATCAACTACAATTTTGTCCCAACTGAAGACATGTGTAGAATAATGTCTTCTAGACATAATATTTCGAATGAGTTCCCTCCAATTTATGAAATTATTTTCTAACTACAGCATAAAGGTAAACAAAACTACGGGATCCACACAGAACCAGGTAGGTCGTAAGCATTCAGTGCCCTAAATAAATCCTTCCAGCGGTATCTTTTGCTCCAAACCTTCATAATTCGGTACCACGTAACTCCGACCATCAAGGCTCTTTGTCTTGCGAACCAAACCATGATTTAATGGTAGAACAATTGCTGGAATAAATAGATTCCAATGAAACTGAGTCTTCACCCTCAAATCCAAAGGTGCTTCTTATCATCATTCTTGTTATGCTAACAATCTGCTTCTCTATATGCTTAAAGCCAAGTGATTCGTGAGCTCGTGTCTTCCTGCCTGTAAAATATGTAGAATAGACAGATTAACCCACACGGGCATTCTAATCACGTCTAGATTTAAATTTCAACAAAATTAGTGTATTGTGACTGAATAAAGTAAAAAAAAGCTTATAGGGACTAAAAAAGTATAAAGTTTTCAATCTCTAGATAATACGTAACATATATTAAAATTACTCTATTAACGATATTTATTAGTTGTAAAATTATAAAATCGTGGCTGAAAATGTCGTTAGCGCTTTATATTAAGTTTCGGCGTAGACCATTTGTGGGGGGCGATGACCGTAGCACTAAGCAAATGCGAATGTCTCGTAATGTTAACGACCTCTTTTTTTTGGCTGCGCCAGCGTCGTTCGAGATTAATGATGAATTCATTGAATCTTTTTTTTGTTTAAATAGGAATAGATTTTATCAAATTATTTGTTATTAAATAATCACATAAAAAATTTATTTCATAAAATAAACAAGTCATATCTAATAACTTTGTAGGGGGCCAAATTTTTTTAAATTTTTTTATTTTCTTTAAATTTAAAGATAAAGCTAAGATGCAATAATCAAAGTAAAATACTTGGGTCCGCTCTCTAATTTTCACTAAAGTGGCTATCGAATGACGCAACGTTTCAAAGACGTGCTTTCTGTTTGGACGAGCGATTGCGTAACTAGTTGACTACAGGTCACCATTTCCACACTTGTACTTCGTACTTTATACTGTTTTGACCCAATAACTGTTTTCGATATAAAAAACAGATTAACAAAAAAAGGAGAAGCAGAATGGCTTTTATTTATAGATTTTCATTGGAAAAAAAACATAGCAAGTGAACGTGTTTTAGCTCTCCATACTTTAAAATGCCCATAATTTACGATGTAATGTCAATTACAGATAGTTCTAAACTCGGAAATAACTAGGTACAAATGAATTGGACTTATCATGCGGCATAAAACGTGATCTAACAAAAACACGTATGACGGCTGAGTTAATAATCTATCAACATGAGCGAGGCTAGGCTAATGACCGCTGCGATTATATTTTATTTTTAAAGGTAGGTATTGTATGTACGCATAACTTGTTACATTTATCAAACCTTGAACCTTGTCCGCACTCAAGGCCAACGACATTGCTCTTAAATGACGCGGAGCTCGTATCGATCGGTCAATTCACCATATTCGCAATGTCAAGGCTGCTTAATACAAAATAACCTGTATTTAATTTTAAATGTATATTGAGGCGAAAATTACGAACCAGTTGGCCTCCATCCTTTAAAATTGTGTACACAAATATTAAGAACAAATAATTAGGGGCATTTTAAGGGATGAAATTGCCGTTTGTAGTTGAAATTTCCAAATATATTATTTAAAAAAAATGGTATTAATTAAATCCAAGTTTATTCTACTACATATTTCTTCGATCTCATCGTTGAGATAGAATATTTTATGATAAAACTGGATAATACAAGGTACACAATCTGTCCTGAAATACAATATTTAAAAACTAACATTAATACTATGCCTTTGAATTTGAAATATGTCACTCTTACACTGAATATTCACTGGACTTACTCATTCTCGTGTCAATCATTGTTGAAATAATTTTGTGATAATAAAACGAAGATAAGTGATAAAGCGAATTGAATTGCTGTACATTACACAAAGTTGGCATGGAGTCAAAAGCATTCTTTAAACACTTCTTTTGCTTTTAAAATAATGGAATGTATGTGCATCGAACTATTGATAGATATATATAGATTACGTCCTCTGTGACAGAAAAATATTAGCGTGTCCATGATGCCCAGGTGTATTAAGCTGTGATACTTGAAAAAGTGGTTAAGACTATCAACAACGTCATGTTCCATAATCTAGAATAATCCTGTTAACAAGTCAGCATTGGGTCATAAAGTTAAATTCACACAAGCGTGGCTGAAAAGGAAGTTTCTGAATTCATCACACCTGAAGACTGGCCATCATCTAGTCTCGATTCCAATCCACTTGATTATGATTTATGGTTTCTTTCATATAGTTTCTTAGCCATGATTAGGCATTGAACCAAATAATCAGTGGTAAACTTTTCCATGAAGACAGTGCGTGCTTCAATCGATAACTGAGTAAAAACGGATGTGGATTATAAAAAAAAGTAAACTATTTGTAATACAACTAAGTAAAAGTTTAGAACATTATTTTCTTGTAAGGAAAAATAGTAATTGGTTACAGCAATGAGGGGGTATAATGGACGATGGCGTATTAATTCTAACTACTGATCTTGTATTGTTACCGCTTTGCCGTCCGGCGACACCACAGAGGTGTCGTACGGAAAATAGCGGAATATATCTTGAATAAGGAAATGTACCTATCCCGTAAACAAATCTACAGCGTCCGAATGAGTATGCTATACTTCATAATTTTCGACGCATTGTAAGCCTTAAAATTTAAATAACGGTGTGTCTATTATCGGCTTCGTTGACTAATAATCATCGAGCCTTGCTTTTTTTACAATACCCATAAGGATAACGACCCAAAATCATTTTCTAAATTCGGGGGCCGTAACGTTTCTAATTTGGCATTTTTTATCCAGTTTCCTTCTATTGCAATTTTGACCGTGGTACTTGTTGGTTTAATTGCTAAAAATTTCAAATAGATAGTTCCCATTATATAATTCTACGATATCCGCGACTCTGTGTATCTTTGGGAAATATGTTTGGACCCGGAGATACTTCAAATTTATTATTGGTCCTAGTTAAATCAAAGTCTAACAACGGTGCACTGTCTCCTTCGTCTCATTTATCGAAATCAGGTGGAAACCGTAGCGTTCGCCGAATTCTGCTTCTAAATATTTGATTATCTTCCGACGGTTCTGATTCACTTTTTGATATCCAATGTCTTCTAATCGTCCGGGACGTCAGTTAAGACATCGGTGCATTCATCGTAAATAATCGTACCGTCTCTTTCGTCTGCCATGATGTACTTATAAAAATATACTTGTTGACGTATGTAACTTAAGTGTTGCCTACAAAATGCAAAAGATATTAAAAGTGGTCACAGCTGCCACACAACAGTGGTCTGCGCAAAATACTGGCCAACGGCCGGCATTCGTGTCGAGCGATGCAAAAAATTGGTACCCGCAATATATCAATTTTTCTAATGAAATATGTACTTAACACTTCCACGGTGAAGGAATAACATCGCGTAATAAAAAATCAAACCTGCAAAATTGTAATTTGCGTAATTATTGGTGGAGGGGCGTCTTGTGAGTACGCACGGGTAGGTACCACCACCCTGTCTATTTCTAACGTGAAGCAGTAATGTGTTTCGGTTTGAAGGGTGGGGCAGCCGTTGTAACTATACTGAGACCTTAGAACTCGTATCTCAAGGTGGGTGGCGGCATTTACGTTGTAGATGTCTCTGGGCTCCGGTAATCACTTAACACCAGGTGGACTGTGAGCTCGTCCACCCAACTGTGCAATTAATAAATAAACATATATACCTTAAAAAAATATCTTCATATATATCTTCAAAATGTTATGAAAGTAGGGGAATAGCGTTGATAAATTTGAAAACTAATGGTGAGATTAGTAAAACTTAACAATTTGTAATTCAACAAACAATACAGTAAACAATTTGTAATAAAAAGATAATATCAAGAATTGCCGGCGACAAGCCAATAAATTTTTACGAGACGTACGGACGGTAATAAACGAGCAGTATGAATCCTGGCGTTGGTAGTAGCCTGTATTATTTGAAACACAGCACAGTTGCATCATTTGATATGTATTCATAGGGCATATTACTCGTTAATACATAGATTGATTAATTCCTCCATCCCTCTCAGCGACTCGCCCCGAGTACTCCCCACCCTAGACAAAAGTTTCGACCGCTTCTCCCAATCATACTTTGAGAGAGACTGGGTCTGGGTGAGGTTTGTTTACATTCTGATACGTTGTTCTAGTATTTAAGCTGTCTTCAATCACAATCCATCGTGAGGTCAGGAAACATTTAACAGAGAAAGAGGCCATACATCTTTGGTCACTTTTTCTGTTAAAGGAAAGTAACGTAGTCATTACCATTATTTACGTCGCGCTGCGCCTGGTATTCCTCATGGTACATTATTCAAATCGGAGTATCGAAAAAGAAAACATTAAATAAAAATCACACAGTTCTTTTGTCGATCTTATCCTGTAAACGCAGTATTGATGTTGCAATCTGTTTATGATGTGTCATAACCACGTCGGTACTCGTATTCGAAAATAACTCTTAGTTTTCGAGGTTTCTAGATTAAAAGATTTTTTGCATAACTCATATTTACTGACGAATGCCAAAAAAAAAAGAAACATGAATCACGGACCACGCAGTATTTATTTTAAACCTGTAACCATTAAAGCGGCAACTTCATACTTGAATGTCTATTAACCGAAATTGTTACAAACATTTAATTATACTTTCATAACTTAGAAAATCTGTCAATATTTCAATAGGTAGTTTAGGAAAATGAGATATTCACTTCAATTAGCTTCCTTCAATTTATCATAATAATTTTAATTTTTAATTTTAATACAAACATAACATAATATTAAAAGAAAAAAATAGTAGTTTATTTTAAAATGTTCACTAGCAAAATTAGGTTATTTTATGATTTTTTGTTATTTTTTTATTTTATTTATTGTCTTTGTAGGCAGACGAGCATACGGTCCACCTGATGGTCAGCGGTTACCGTCGCCCATTGACTTCTGCAAAACCAGGGGCAGAGCCAAGCCGCTGCCTACCAAACTACTTTTAGTTATGTCAAAGAAGATTCGCAGTTAATTATTGAGAATTTATTATTAAAATTTCAGGAAAAAGGTACATCCTTACCAGCACAACGGTTAAACAAGTATCCTTCAAGAGGCTTACTGAAGCACATATTACAACAAACCTACAATCAAGCCGTAGCGGATCCCGAAAAATTAAATCAATACGAACCCTTTTCTCCCGAGGTACGTAGTAGTCTGCGTCAAAAAAATATAAAGCGCCATTTTACATAATATAATCCGAAAATGAAGCTTTTGTTCTTTGAAAATGGTAATTTGAAAGTGTTGTTTGTTTTTGTTGTACAACAGGTGTACGGTGAGACTTCTTACGAGTTAGTTTGTCAAATGATAGATCAAATAGAAATATCAGCTGACGATGTATTTGTGGACTTGGGCTCAGGTGTGGGACAGGTTGTACTACAAATGGCAGCTGCAACACCGTGTCGCATCTGCCTCGGTGTTGAAAAGGCAGAAGTTCCTAGTAAATATGCTGAGGTAATACATTATTTCAATTATGTACATATTAAGATATTTCGACCATCGATAATTGGTCAAAAAAATAGAACACAAAAATAAAATAAGAAATTGTATTTCAGAACATGGATTTGCATTTTAGGATGTGGATGAAATGGTATGGCAAAAAGTACGGAGAGTATAAATTAATAAAAGGCGACTTTTTGTTGGATGAGCATCGGGAAAAAATAAATGCTGCTACAATTGTTTTTGTCAATAACTTTGCATTTGGACCACACGTTGATCACCAGCTAAAAGAAAGATTTGCAGATTTAAAAGATGGTGCGAAAATAGTGTCATCAAAAAGCTTTTGTCCATTAAATTTTCGAATAACGGACAGGAATCTGAGTGATATCGGAACCATTATGCACGTAAGCGAGATGACGCCACTGAAAGGCTCCGTTTCTTGGACGGGGAAACCAGTATCATATTATTTGCATATAATAGATAGGACCAAATTGGAGAGATATTTTCAAAGACTGAAAAATCCGAAACTCAAGGTCAGCAAAAGGGTCTGTTCCAGTCACGTATTTTTCTATAAATTTATATACTATCAATTCTACAGGGTGAATTTTGTTCTGTGATTCCTTTTAGTACTTTTCGCTGTTATTTATAGATTCTTGACGCCTACGAAGCGTACTTACAAAATTCATCCTGTATATAACTTTATTGATACTGTTTCTGAGTTTGATGGCGTGAAGAAGTTTAAATTTTTTATAAATAATTGCACGACATGTAGTATAAAAAAATGGCGGGAAGGCGCGATACACGCCACCTGTCTGCGATTTACATAGCGGGTTAAGACTATGGAACATAATGGAAGAACGCACTTACTAAACTGACAGTTACTATTTGATAGTCCTGTTACCGTTCCCCGGGATAACCGTTACACAATACAATTGACACTGACCTCAAAAGAAACCTGGTTCTACTCGATGGTCACCGTCGCTCATGGACACGAGTAACGCCAGAGGCACAGCGAAGTAGCTGCGCACTCCTCGGGACTGTTCATACTTCGTTTGAAGAAAGACGTGTCATAGAATTCGGGAAACATAATTTCAGAGCTGGGTGGTTCGGTACATGCCTAAAATTATCTTCGGCGTGCGTTACCCTCGATGAGCTTAGTGATTCCAAAACATAACCGAATCTTCCTAAACTACCTTACACAGGGAGTATAAAAGTTGATCTATAGATTCAAAGGTTCCAAATGATCCGTAAGTTACTTGAGGATGAGGAGAATAATTGATACAAATAACGATGTAAATAAGTTAGACCAATAGAAGCTATCAATAATTAGTTCTTTGACTGTATTGACTATAGGGTTCACATAACGGGTGTGAAGACGGAGAAGGAAGCGGTAAACGAAACCTCAGTGCCCCTCCAACAAGACAGTCTACGCCTGATCTACTCAACGGCAACAGCAATCACAGCACGGGCTCACTGCCAGAGCGCAGACGGAAGGTAGCACGCCCTAGGACTGTCAGGTGATACTTTCGGACAAAAAAATGATTAGCTAATATGGGTTTTATGGCCCACTTGATGTAAAACAGTTGCCTAACGCTGTACCGGTTGGTGCTGACTATTAGAAGCAAAATAAGTTTTTTTTGAAGTGGTTGCCAGAGCGTATAGACATCAAATCATGAAATTATAGTAAAATGGTTAATAATATCCCACTTTTCAAGCGAGTAATAATAGACACGATGTTGATATTAACCCGTATTAGCTTGCAATTTTTTTTTGGCAAGAACGCTGAATCTTTTCTTGCGCGAATGATCTGGAATTTCGCGTATTCGGGATTTCAGTTCAGTCACATATTAGACGAATTTTTGCACTCTTCATCCGTATATTCGAGCTCCGTGTGGATCTAAGTCAGGAGAGATGGCAGTGGAACCGCGGCTTACTGCAACCGGATGAGTGATCAATCAAATCAAATCAAATCAAACCGACGGAATCGTCAGCGAAAGCGATTATATCGGTGGAACAGACTGCGTCGCTGGTGTCTGTACTCTGTTGACCAGAACTAGCTTGCTGAGTAGAATGTGAAACACCGCCAAACGATCTATAATATGAATTCAGCGGCGCGCTAGGTTACTCCAAGGCGCTGCGCGATCTTTTTCTCCATTAATCCAAACTGGTTCGCTGACGAAGTCTAGCGCCTATAAGTAATTTCATAAATTTTATGTTATTGTCAATTGTTTATCACCAAAAATTGGGTCATCAAAAAGAAAATAACATCATAATTTAAAAAATTGCTTCAGGGGTGACAATGGGCGCACACGTCGTGCTGCGGCCGCCAAGAGACGCGTGGCACGGCGCTCCAGTGACGAGAGCGACGAGGAGTCTAGCGGCACAGACGACGCACCGCCTGGACCAGAACCTGCGCCCAGGGAGTGGGGCGCTCCTTGGGCCTCATCATCCGACTCCAGTCAGTTTTATAATGATAGTCATTTAATCACATCGCTGCTTTAACATACATCTCAGTGCCTTTTCTCTTAGTGGCGTTTTCATTGTCTATCTGGTACACAGTATCTACAAGTTTAACATATTATTTTTCATATTGTCATCATCTAATGATATCAAGATCGAATGCCACAGTTCAAAAATATAAAATAACTAGCTGTACTCGTCTGATTCGTTGGGCATTTAAAATTAAGATTATTATTTGTAACCCTCATAAAGATTCTCATCATTAACGCCCCCGCAACTGGTGTAGGGAGTCCAACACTCATATAAATATTAGCATATCCATTAAGTACATGTATTTTCTACATGGATACCAAGTTTCAAGTCACTTGGATGCATGGTTCAGTAGTTATAACGGAACATCCGTAAAAACCACTGTAGATTCATATATTAGTATAGATATAGATTTGGTAGTAAGTTGGTATCTGTATGCTTTCGAAGTGTCGGTAGGATGGGATTGAACATGTGCTGTGTGACGTCGACAGACCGTAGCCGTCGAGCGACGAGTAAGCGCGTGGCGTCGGGCGGAGGCGCGCGGCGGCGAGCGGCCCGCGCCAAGCGACGCCGCACCACGCCCGCCGCCATCGCCGGCCTGGACTTGCTGCACTCCACCACGCTCGAGTCCACCATACACAACGGCTCCGTGAGTTCCGGCCATACACATTTCTCAACATTCCAACTCTATGTTCGGATATCGTAAATTTCGTTCATTAGACCATTAACTAGAGCATAAATTCAGTAGACTTTTCGAAACAATCTTGTTCGATGGAAAACAGACATAAAAACGACTTTTCACTCAACAGCAATGAAAGTATCGTTAATTGTATATACTTTATAACACCTTTGTTTTCGTTGAATTTTTTTTTATTCTTATTGCTTAGTGGTTACTGGAGCCCATAGACATCTACAACGTAAACGCCACCTATCTTGAGATATAAGTTCTAAGGTCTCAGTATAGTTACAACGGCTGCCCCACCCTTCAAACCGAAACGCACCACTGTTTCACGGCAGAAATTGGCGGGGCGGTGGTACCTACCCGCGCGGACTTACAAGAGGTCCTACCACCAGTAATTACGCAAATTAAAATTTGCGGGTTTAATTTTTATTATACGATGTTATTCCTTCACCGTGGAAGTCAATCGAGAATATTTGTTGAGTACGTATTTCAGCAGAAAAATTGGTACCCGCCTGCGGGATTCGAACACCGGTGCATCGCTCAACACGAATGCACTGGACCTCTTATCCTTTGCCTTATGAAAACATAAAGAATTTTGGCCGTTTTCAGGTGACGGCCCCGCCGCCGGGCTGCGTGGGGCAGCGGCTGTCGGCGCTGGGCGTGCAGCTGCAGCCCGCCGAGCGCCTGCACTCCGAGCTCGACATCCCGCGCTCGCCGCACACCCCCTACAGCCTCCAGCTACTGCTCGACATGTTCCGGGACCAGTACCTCGCTTTCATCCAGCGCATGAATACGCCTGAATACGCCAATGAAATACGAAACCAAATAGAGAAAGAAAAGGTATCTCATATCTTTTAATCTTCAAGAAATTGTATTCGCAATTGTTTTAATAGTATTATTTGTGCAGTTTTATAACAAAGTTCGTGCATAATGATATCCGTTAATGTATTTTCTAATATAAAAACGATTTAGAGGATGAGTAGTAGTTATAAGCCCATTGAAGTGAAAGCTATCATTGCTATGAAATAATCGTGCTTTCGGATTTGTAGTAATCAATTAGAGAGAGTACCTTTGCGTATTTATATAAAAATATTATCATAATGCAATGATTCAATTTTTTCGATGAGTTGCAACTTAAAAAAAATTGTTTATGTTTTTCTTTATGTTTACCCAAAGTGTAACATTAGGACACCCCTTTTATAATTTTTATTATGTTATAGGAAAAAAATCATAAATTGAAATCGAGAGCATCTCAATTGGACAAACAAATTAACGTCTTAATAAGTGACAGTGTAGCACTTCTCAAAGCCCGCATGAGCGAGCTTGGCATCCACGCCAACAACACTGTTGACCTCTTAGCGAAAGCGAAAGAAATCGTCGGAAGACACAAAGAACTGCAAAGTAAAGCGAGTAAATTACAAGCCCAGGTAAACATTATGATAAATAATTTAAGTATTGTAAATGGCGTTTGAGCGATTACATTAAATTATTAAACATACTATTTCTGTATTCTGAAACAGATTGCTATTCTTCTCAATGTTTGAAATTAAACAATGATGCCAGTGTAAAGTTGTCAGGGTGGCACATTGACAAGTGGTCAATTTATTGTTCAGGTGAATAGTATAGAAGCTGAACAGGCAGTGCTAGTAAAACAACGGACGTTTGAAATTACTGAAAAGTATCGGCAGCTCGGACACGTACCACATGATGCTGAAGTTACTCAAAGCATAGCTCAAGAGTGTATTTTAAAAGAAATTTCGGCCACTTTAGCCCACAGGAAAAGATTACACGCTCAAGTGGGTCATTTACAAAATGAAATCACGCAGATGGAAAGGTCTAGCGAACAGAAACCGACCACTTCCTCCGTTCCCGTCCCCCCCGTCAAGATGCACGCGGTTAACGCGAAACCGAGAAAGAGAGAACAGCGTTCGCGATCACAAGAATGGCCCGAGGTTCCGGATATTGGCAAAATAGAAGAGCAGAACCCGGAACTCCTCGCTCAGAAGATACTCGAGACGGGACGACAGATAGAAGCCGGAAAGGTCACCAAACCTAACGTCATAGTCAACGGATACACGAGAGAATCCGAAAGACTCGACAGGTACCCAAAATCGACCACTCCGAACCCTAGGCCCCAGACGCAACGTCCGTCTCTCGCTCATAGGCATTCGCCTGTAAAATCCCAGAAACCACTTAACGTTATCGGTAAAGTTCAAGAATCACCGAAAGTGATCAATTTCGAAGACAGGCTGAAGAGTATAATAACTTCGGTGTTGAACGAAGACCAAGAACAGAGGAAAGCTTCTCGGCAGGTGACACCGAGCAGTCCGTACAGTAACGGGTACGTGACGGGCCGACCCACCGCCGCCTTCCCGCCGCGCCGCGACCTGCGCCGGGAGAGGTTCCCCTTCGAGCGCCACCACCATCCCCACCAGCCCCACCAGCCGGACTACACGCAGGTAACTTCACTACCGATACACATTCATTACATATTTACTAATGCCGAGAGCCTTGACGTCATCTTTCGCATTCCGCATATCATCAAATCTAAACTATTATAAAATTAATAGAACTGTATCTGTAGATTCAAGATATAGATAAAAAAAATGTGATGTGTTATTAAGATATTACTGATTTTATAGATTATTATGGTCTGTTCATACGTTTGTTTTTTTACTAGAGCATTTCAATAAAAAATTACTATGGATACCAGCTCACGATGTATCTTACGATATAGTATTGCTGGTCTCTATAGACGACAAAATGTAAATGTCAGCACCCACTTTAAAGATCAATCTTGATAAAACATTTGTTTTTAAATGTTAGGATCACACTATTGGTTAGTATGTTATATCTTGCTACGATTATGCGAATCGAATATATATAAGGAAAACCAATTTTTTTTTCAATCCAAGTAAATAAAGTGACAATTACCTATTCAAAATACAATGAACCAATTGATACTTATTAATAACCAAAAAAAGTAAATTCTGGAAATAATATTACCATACGACCTTGCCGTTGAGTTGATTCGTAAAGCATTTTTTGATTATTATTATTAACATAAAAGTAGCGTAACATTTAAGTCAACATATAAGTGCACCATTTTATTAAATATCTGTACTCACGCACTCGAAGCACTTATATGTTCTTGTATGTATACTTATATGTAATACTACCTTATACCCTCTACAATTCGGACAAGCTATTCTACCCACAGACACAACCCACTGAGTTGCTCGCCGGATCTTCTCAGTGGGTTCTGATCCGGTCGTAGATTCAACGAAGCACTGCTCTTGCTAGGGCAGATGTTAGCAAAGTCTACCAGACTGAGCCCTGACAAGTTCGGTGAAGCTTACATGGGTGGACGAGCTCACAGCCCACCTGATGTTAAGTGGTTACTGGAGCCCGTAGACATCTACGACGTAAATGCGCCACCTACCTTGAGATATAAGTTCTAAGGTCTCAAATATAGTTACAACACCTGCCCCACCCTTCATACCGAAACGCATTACTGTAATGATATAATGCAAATAAAGCAAATAATACAATTGATAGCATGTGCTTGTATGAATTGTATTATTTGCATCATGCGAAGGAATAATATTTTCAATAGAAAAAGTCGAACGGTTTAATAGCAGTGAACGAGTATTCTCACAAGCGTTTGCACGATCTGTAGTTGTTTGTGAAGAATGTAGAAATTTATAAAACGAGTGTAAAAAGCGTCACTTGACATTAGTTGAGACAAATCTAATAATAAAATTTAAGAGGTTCCCCTTCATTTATTAAACCATCACACGGATCTCCCTTCATTTATTAAACCATCACACGGATCTGAAATATGTATCATTTTATGATTCCGTAGGATCAAGGCAAATCGAGGCTTTGTTTGAACATTGTTGTAATTTACTGAATAGAAATAGTGGATTACGTTAACGCTACAACTACACGATAAGATTAGGAACAAAAAGAAGACGATTTTTTTATTTTGTATTTTTATGAAAAAAAGAATGTATTTTGTGTTAGTTTCACCATCACCTCTTTATTTTTTTCTGGATTTTCTGCAACTTAAAACATTAATTTCTCAGATGCTGGTTTTGCTTTACGATGACCAAAATTTTGAGATTGACATAGATTCAGTTGTAACGTTCTCCGAACAGTATATCTCAGCATGTCATTCATACGTAATATTTGGAATACCATCCCCTTTTTTTCTTAATCTATATGGTTATGTTACATTCACTGATGTGCTTGTTTAAGTGATAATTCTTGTTTTAAAATATTATTTTTATTATTGTTTTTTCTTTTTTCTTTTAACGATATTTATTTTCAATTGGGAGTGTCCCTTCTGCATAACACATGTAAATCAACATAATCAATAAAAACGTGAAATACTTTTGAAATGCGTATTTCGGTTTGTACAACGGCAGTTAGGAACGGTCACGGTGGAAATGGCGAGGCAAGGCGGTAAAAGTACAGAGTAAAGAGTAGCGCGCGGTTCAGGTTTCCCCGGCTAAGCTGGCGTTGCGGCGACACCTGTCGCAGGAGCGGCTCGCGGCGCCGGCGCGCACCATCGGCGACCTCGTCAACGGCGAGATCGAGCGCACCCTCGAGATCTCCAACCAGAGCATCATCAACGCGGCCGTCAACATGAGCGCGCGCTATCACGACGCCAACGGGACGCCGGCCCCGCATCAACCGCTAGAAGGTACTCCCCCGACCTCAGACGTGTGTCCTCGTCTCCCGACGGATCGCAGCACGATTGATTTTATAACTTTTACAGGGCTAGCGGCTTGCTTACAAGCCCGTGTTTTGGCTTCTGAGTACTGGCGCGGACGGAACGGCGTCAACGGAGGTTCTAATACTCCGAACGGCAGCGTTTCAGGCGACCTGGAGGATTCCCGTCCTCGGTCTCCGCCGCCCGATCCTCATTCGAACACGTCTACCCCTCTGGTCGATGAATCACCGGACGGTGGAAGGATACCCGGTTTGTTTTCTTTACTTTTCGTATTCAATATTTGAAATGCTGGCAAACGCATCAGCCATTTATACTTATAAAGAATATTCTTTTAAGTACTACAAAAAAGGACGTGCTTCTGCTAATAAAGCGAGACAAATTAAAAGTGTGCAGTCAAATTATTTTTACTTTGTAACGACGTTATCACAAGTTAAAGTTTCACAAAATTATATACCAAATTATGGACATACCAAATGCTAGAAACGTAAATTTACCGGCGTCTCGCCAAGCGAGAGAGCGGAGTACTTGGACGTTCAAAACGTTTGCGAAAATATTTTTATCATTAATGAGACGCAAGCTAGACATAATTTTGTTTAAAAACACGATCGAGTTCTGACAAATAAATACCATTTTATGTTTTTTTTTTATTTCATTTTTTTTTTATTTGATGAACGCGATCAAGGATCGATGAATGAAAGCGCTGATTTTTTTCTGGCACCAAAAATATTCCTGGATGTATCATTTTTGGCACTCAGCGTTACCGTCACTAATTTTATACCGTGTAAAAATTTCAGAAGTAGAAGGTTGCGAGGAAGTAGACGAAAGTAAATGGCAAGATCGCATAGCTTTTCGTTTTGATCAAATAATATCGTTCGCGTCGACGGCGATCGAGGACAAGCGGCGGCGCTCGGACGAGGCGTGCAACACGTCGCCCGACTCCGGCATCGGGCACGGCGAGGCGGCGGCCGTGGCGGCGGCGGCGGCGGGCGGCGCGCGCGGCGACACGGCGCTGCAGCACTTCCCGCCGCACCACTTCAAGAAGCGGCTGTACCGGCGGTCGCGCTGGGGAGCCGCCGACTGGGAGCGCCCGCCGATGTGACGCGCGTCCGTGTAGTGCCCCCCCGCGACGCTCCGAACGTGACGACGCGGAGTTCGACTGTTTCTCGTGTAAATAAAACGTCCGTGCTCGATCGCGATGTTGATTGTCGATTTTGTTATATTTTTTCGAATATATAATGTAATTATGTATATTATTGAGTTTATTTTACGTTTAAGATGTGTAATTATTTATAAGTAAGGTTATGTCGCCGTTCCGTACGAGCGCAGGATTTTTGCGCATTGGCGGATTGTATTTCATGTGTTCAATTAGGTAATAGTCTGAAATACATGTCGCGTCGCACAGTAGGATTTTTGACACCCTAAAAACGGATGTCGTAATTTCAATAGCTTATTGGATAGAGTAGATTATTGAAAAGCGAAGAGTTCAATTTCCGAGTGCCGATTTTACAATTTTACAATAGTATTACATGATCACATATGTAAATACAATTTAATCATTTACGAAAATACGTATTGACTGAAACAAGGTAACGCTTTCTTTGATATTTAACAGAAAGAGAAAAATGGAAAAACATGAATACTCTGTAATTTAACTTTGCGGCTCTATTTTAATGTTAATAACTGATGAAAACTTCGCATATTTGTATCTCTTATTATACCTTGAAATTATAAATTTGAGGTAATTGAGATTGAGATTCGTTACTTACATTTTTAAAAAAGAATTGGCTACTGCTTTTGTCATATTTTCTGAGACCTTTAGATGGATACACCGAGTTCATTTTCTAGTGCGAGGTGTTAGCATTTAATTCCATTTATTATTATTACCCGCTAAATAAACAAGTAAAATTCAACAATTCTGTCTAGCGACTTATGGACAATGGACATTTACGTCGTAATTTGAAAAGTCAAAATTATATTTTCTAGATATTCAATAAATTATAAAAATATTTGGTTCTTTGGTTCCAATTCAATGCACAGACTGACTGAGGCTTAGTACGCGCCCTGCGTTAGAACGTAATGTTATCTGAATCCTTGAATTTTAAGTAAAGAAATTTAGCGTACGTCCGCTCTGTGTGTGTAGAGAAATAAATATGTACCTATTGAACAAGAGGCGATAAGTGTGAACATCGCCCCGGTCTTCGTTACTTCTCGCCTTTGTTTTATTTCAGAATGTAAAATAATATAATCATTTTACTTTACATCATTTCTATTGTATGATATTTTGTCAAAACTTTAAATCAGTAGCGCTCCGTTCCATTGAAGGACAGCATAGACATAATTACGATTGAATTGAGACTCATTTTGACACGATGGACTTTTTGGCCACGAATAAATTAAATAAATTGCATCTTCAGTTTTGAAACGAATTGGCACGCAGGAATTATGCTCTTAGCCCTTGAACAATAAAATGTCCTATACGATACGATGTTCGTTTTTCGGTTCAAAACGTGTGTTGTGCGTCGGTGATGAAGCGGCGGATCGATCTACGCCGGTCTTTGATGTTTGTTGTTTTATGTGTTTAACTGATGTCGGTGTTACAGAAAATTCGGCCTGAATAATGTCAATCATTTCTTTAGTGGAATCGTTTATATAAAATAAGGTAATGAATGTTTACACTATTCCTGATCGCGTCAAATATGTAGTTTGGGTTTTGATATTTTGAGACCCATATTTTTTTTACAAAATGACCAATGTGTGGTTCATCGACTGACATGATACAATATTAATTGTTATAAATTTTCATAATAAAAAGTGAATTATTTCATTAAAAGGTTTTAAGGGATATTTATTTCATCATAAATATTAGCACACGAATGTGAAACATTAAAGGGAATTCATATTTCATAAAAAAAGAGCAATAAAGATAAGTACTTACATCTTTGTACTCAAACTATAAAATGAACATACTGGAAGTGTTAAAGTTCCTTGTTAAATATAATTAGGATGCAATGAATTGGCAATGTGATTAGAATATCATATCATTTTAATTTTTACATGATCGTTCTCGATAGCTGTTGTCAAAATGAGATTGAAAAGTTTTCTCGATTCCAGAAGGATTGTTTAAGATTAACATTGCCGTTATGGTTTCAAGTTGGCGTGTTGCTGCTATTTCGAACAACAGTGTCAAAAATATATGGCATGCAAGCGATGCGTTAATCTAGGTAATTCAAAAAATTATGGGTGTTTTCGTGTCGATAAAAAATAGTGCCTTAACGTGAATTAGCGGTAAGAGTCTTAGAATAGAAACAGTTTAAATGTAATATTTTGAGCGACTTTTATACTTTAAAATCATTGCCTTAGATTATTATTTACTATGTCGTTAATATCAATAAATATCCGTATTGCGGAAATAAACAGCGAACACGAATAAACGGGCTATATGTACTAGTCTTCTTGAAATACAAATTTATAAATCACTGCCAAAAGCATACACGTAATTTATATTATGAACGATTAAAGTAATGAGAATGAAAAGCTTTATCATACAAACATTATTTACAACAATAACTTAAATAATCAGACAGGAACGCACACTTCAAACTTTGGTTTAAAATTTGTAGCCAGCATACAGATTTAACGGTCAAAAATATTTGCCGTTGGCTAGATTATAAAAATATGTGGACTATAACATTCTATTTTACAGCATATTTTTTCCAGAACTACTAAAATCTATAAATATTTATGATATTGCAAAAAACAGACCCTTCTTTTTTATTTATTCAAGGGAATAAGGCGATCCTCGCTCCATATAATAGGTTAACGGATAACCATAACAAAAGAATCTAAAACATAATGAGATAATAATAAAATTAAAGTGAACATTCAATTTTTGAAATATTAATGATTTACATTTTTAATCATTGAGTTATTCAAAATTCTTAATATCGATCATAAAAAAGCATGAAGCAAAAAAATAAAGCACGATATGTGGCGTTGGGTGTTAGTGTATAATTAATGGTTAGCTCTTCGTTTATTGTGAGCGCAAAGGTGCATGAAATTGCATAGCTTTTTAAAGTCTGCTCGAGAATTTACAAAATTAAGAGCCATACCATTGCCCATTCTTCACAATGAATCTCGTACGTTAACTCTTTAATACAGAAACTGTTTCCTAAGACAATCGCTTTTATGATTTCCCAAATTAAAATTTTAAATATCCCCACAAAAATCATAATTAATCGAATCGTAAATAGAGTTTAGTTTTCGCAGATAACTGAAGTTTCTTTGTTTTCTGTTTAGCAGTTACTGGAGCTCATGGACATTACGAAGTAAGCGCTGGTAGTCACTTTGGGACATAACGTGGAAGTCCGAAAACTATATTATTACGATTATTATCGCTGTCATATCGAAATTCCTAGAATTTCACCATAGAAATTGGTCGATGGTATCATTCGTGCGGTCATTATTAAATTAGGGGCGTGGGCAGAATTTGGTAAGGAGTAAATAATTTTGACATGATGCTGCTGATACGGATTAGTTGCTAGTAGGTTAACGCAATATAGTAACAGAGTAGCTAGAATTAGCGTGGTGGCGAACCTATTTCTATAATGATTTTTCATCTTTTAACCGCAAAGTCACAAGTCCTTTGCAACCGGTATTGTTTTTTTGGAATTGAAATATCACTATTTCAAATACTAATTGCAGTAATCTGGTACAGAAAATTTTTGATTTAAACGACATCGCGTTTCTTACTGATATGTTGTAATGATAAAACTTATATGCCAAACTTTCATTCAGTGCGTTTGTGAGACTAGCTGTTCCGTTTAAATGACCTTAGCAAAATATGAGTTTCATTTGTCTGAAACGAATTGTAGGTGTTTATTTCACAGGTTGTCTCAAATTTGTCCCTTCATTCAAAATGTGATGAAATAATGTAATAATGTAATAAAGCCTTAAATTTCAATCAAAGCGACAAACCCATACATGGTAGTTGATACCTACATGTGACTATAGTCTAAATGTAAATGAATAAAGTTATTGCAAAAGTTAAAAAAAAGTAAAAGCAGTACGAATGCAAGGAGTTGATCAATATTAACTATAAATAAGTTCGAAACTGGAACATTGAATCTGCTATTAAAAAGCTAAAAAGTAAATTGTGGAAAATCTATCCGATTATTAAAATGTTTCAAATTATCGCATTGCCAATCTATATCATGTCAAAAATAGATGATTGCCTTATTGTGTTTACAAGTCGAAGAATTAAAAATTAAATAAGTTAGTACTTAAAATAACTCTGCAGAGTAAGTTTTCACAAACGTTAGATTTATTAAAAATAAAATCACAGGTAAATTTTTTCAGAATGATAGTTTTATCGTATGCGGCCTATAGCAATGTAAAACTATTAGAAATAAAATTTCAAATCTATAAAGCGCAGTGACTCAATAGTGGTTATCTACAATTGACAACATTTCAAAACAAAATTCCAAACAACAACACAAAATACCATCTTAAATTCAAAATCCCAAAATCTTAGGAGAGTGACCTATTTCTTTATAAATATTAAAAATTAAAAAAAACATTAAAAGGACTTCACTATAGAATTCGTTTTGTCCTAAAAAGGTATGAACCACATTTTGAGCTCTTTTCAGATTCAATGCACTTAGTGCGTGTTTTTTAACGCTCTCGATAGCGTAAAAGGTAACTCAAATTTGTATGGAGCTGGAACGTTTGACTACGTTTGCCGCTAGGGGTGTTGCACTAAGCATATTGTACTGTCTTGCATATAAAAATTTTATTGCGGTTAAAATTAGGAACGGATTATTCATAATTTCCATTGGTGAGAAAAATCTACTACAAAATTATTTTGCCTGTGGCTATTACTTAGTTCTTGTATTAACTAACGATAAATATTAGTAATTCGACAGTGAAATATCCATATAAATCTGTATGTGAGAGTTATCGATAACATAAATTGAATCAATTAAATTTTAAAAATCATAATTGGCAATCGTAACAATAACTAAATTTCATAGGTAAACCATTTAGGTGCCTGTAAAGGACAAAACATTCGACGATTAGAGGTTTTTATAATCAAATATTCAAAATCAAAAGAAGACAAATTTTAGAACCCTAAGTAAATCTTGAAATAGTATTTTAAAAATCGTTAAAAATAAATAATGAAATGATGAAATGTTGTCAATCCATAAAATGTTATATGTACATTTGATATGTGTAATTTTTTTGCATTGTATTTCTTCCTCGAAGTTCTCTTTGAATTAATACATAATATTTAATAACGAGTGTAATCGTTCCCGTAACTCTGAGCGCTGGGTATTTCTAAAACTGCGTACGCTTGTTGTAGCTGCTTTCAGACTCTGCTATACTATAGTGCCATATAGTATAACAGCCTATACTTAGCCAATAATATATAGTACAGTATAGTGTGAATGTGTCCTTAGCAATGTATGGTGTGCGACATTGTTGTGCTATGAGCTATATACTATATGCTATTATAGCGTAGACTGAAAGCGGCTTGTATTCTTTCGAATATGAGATAAGTGTGCTTAGTGCGAGTTTCTTAACGTTTTCGATAGAGTAAAAGTTAAGTCAAATTTGTATGGAGTTGGAACATTTGTCTATGTTTTCCGCTAGGGGCGCTGTTCCAACTGCATACAAATTCGAGTTAACTTTTACGATATCGAGAACGTTAAAAAACTCGCACTAAACACAAAGCTCAGTACCGTAAATTAATCATTTATTCCGTTTGTGTTGACGTGGAATCTGATTGCTGTGTTGAGTTCGGGAGCGGTTCCTTGACAAAGACCGGAGCGCAATACGCTGGTTTTATTTAATTGTAAACCCCAAAAAATCTATAGAAGTGCATTTATCAATACGATTAAGGAAGAAATGGGTAAAAAAGTATGGAATGGTAGAAATTAATATTTTGTCTGATTTGCTTGTTGGTTTGCGATGTCTCAAATAAAAAAAAAAAGTGCAGTACCATAACGTTTTCACTTATCATACAAACATTTCACTGATTCGACATATAAAGTTTACATTGTAAAAATATGTGCAATTTACTGTCTTAACTCGGTTTTAGCAACGAAAAGTAAAAAATAAGCTATAATAGAATCGACACTAGATTACGAGATTCTAAAAAGTACTTGGTAGTTGGAATTTTATATTGAAACTATTTTTTTAACTTTAAATCAGTAAAATATCAAGCAATAATGTGTACCGTATTTTGATAAAATAAATTATTTTTGTTAGCAAAAATAAATTAAGTATCGAAATAGTAAAGTGACTTGCTATTTTTTTACAAAATACAAGTGACAAATGACTTAACTAAAAAAAACTTAATTTTCGCTCATGACGATTATCCGCCTCTTAGGTATTAAGGTTTACCAAAAAATTAGAATAATGGAATGACCTGTCATGATTGAAATCAGTAACTTATACTATATGTGAACCGATTGGTTATTATTATGGAATGAAGTATCTAGCTAGCAGTGCTAGCACCTGTATATAAATAAACTTAATGATAAATACATAAAAACAAATGTACAGTTGTGTATTTTTATAATATAATACATAAATAATTAGTCCATAAATTCAATACATGGTTCATTTATCAAAATAATTGAGATAGGAATACGATTATGTAATTTACGCAATTAACATTAAAGTTTATGAACAACAAATGCAAAAAAATACAATTTTGTTAACATCGGCTTTTAGCAAACTTTGTCATTAACCATGCTTCCTCAAATGATTTTCGAAATATTTTATTTGAAGTTGAAACTTTAATAAAACATGTACTTATTAGTTTATAAACGAAACGTGAGGAAGTTTATTATTTTTAACTGTTTCTTACTTAAGTATATGTTGGCATGATTTTATGTGATCATTTTCGCTTTAGTGTTGAGGCCTAATAAAATATTACTAATAACATCTCTGTATAGATCATCTTTGTTAATGTCTGATGCCTTTATTTATGAACTAATAGCGGAAGCAAAAAAAATCAAAGTCCAGCTAATTATATCAAGTGTTAATTCAATATGATTTTGATGTCAATCTAATAACATATAACGAAAAGAGATAAAAAGAAAACAATCTAACGTGTTTACTTTAAAATTTTCCAACAAATTAAACAGCTTTTAATTTATAAATTCAAGTTGTAATTCATGCCGAAAATAATTAAACCGTATATTGGTTAGGCGTCAGAATGCGCATTCAGATTGTCTAATTAGAATCTAATTATGAATATTACATCCAAACCACATATAAGGTGTCAGGGAACTCTTCCTACTACCATGGCATAAACATTTATCGACAGATCGAAACACAAGCTTTCGTAACAGTCGCTACGATAGACGGATAAGCTCACGGCCCATCTCACGTTACTCAATTACCAGAACTCATAGACGCCACAATGCTGAAGATTGAAGTTTCTTAGAACTTGCTTCTGAGAAATAATCGGGAGGCTCATACCCAATTGTGCAGGCTTGCAACATACTACGTACCTATTACTAGAACTTAGGATTTGGGATGTTACGTAGGAATAGCTGAGAATAATGTTACTGATGAAGGTGGGGTTTTAGGAAGTAGTAACTCGAGGTCTTGAGGTTGGTAATCTATATAGTATGGATTACTAAACTGACGTTAAAGACATGACTAAAATGTGTTTAAAGCATCACGTCAAACTAGTGTTTCGTATCAGAAATCATCCCCCATTTGCCTGCGTTTTTGGGAGAAATTCCCTTACACACCGTATTATTTAGGAACATAAAATGCGCGCCGTGTCGTGGCTTGAAAGTTGCCTTATAATTTAGCAATAATGAAGCGATTATTTTGTTTAGTTCAAAACATTGGTAATTATAATAAAAAGTTAAGGATTGTGCAATTGTACCATAATGATAAGATAAGTAGAAAAAAAATCGTGAACGGTATTTGAGTTTTGGTTCTATAAAATCATGAATAAACTAGTTTTGTGCTAGTAATGTTGTAAGTAAAAAGTGAAACGAGACGTAAACAGTCTTGTAAAAATGTAGTTTATCTTGAGCTGTTTAATGATGGATTGGTTTATAATAGTGACCAAAAGAAAATAAATGAAATGTTTATAATACATAAACGACTAAAAATAATGTGACTTAAAATAAAATATTGCATTATGGAACGGGTAAATGCAGTGTAGTATAGCAATATTCAAATAAGTCGTTCTGTGTATTTAAAACATTGGAATGCGCTGGTTCAATTGTGCCTGAATTAAAATGCCGCTCCAAACCTCAAAATTACTTATACAAAGTAAGGTTAAAGTCGACTCTCAATTAGGTAATTATAGGTAGATAGCATTTTTGGTAAAAAAAACTATTTTTATCGGATTGACTTAAGGAGTGATTACATTATTCAGTTGTGACTAATTTTATTTTTGATGGGGAATATGAGCTGATCTTGTGACGTCATAGTGTCTAAAATAGTACAAATGAGAAGACTTATCGTCGTAAGCTTCGGACTATTCAACATTACAAATGCTACATTTGAAATGTATCCCTGTGTACTAGTTTTATTTTGTACTAAAAGTTAAAAATAAATTAATTATTAAATTACAATTTGAAGTTTTTCTGCTTTCTAGAAACTTTTTTTATTAATTATCTTCATAAATACCTATGTACATAATTTATTCTTAATTATTTAATTATCGGTATTTTACAAACTCATGTGTGTGTGATTTTTAGCGAATGTCGTAGGCAGGCATTTAGTTACACACTTGTTAAATATTTTAGAGCTGAAAAAACTAGAATTGAAGTCATTTCGTCCTTCCATAGGGACGAGAAAAAATTAAGGCGTTATTATTCTTCAATTTTAATGCAAAGTGAATGAGATTCTGTGACCTGTTTTAAATGAAACGGGTATTTTACTGATGTTGTATTGTCTTATCTAAATCAGCGCAATTTTATAGATCGTAAATTCTATAGGACGATAAACGAGATGGAAAATAAGTTCATACATTGTAGAAAACAAATACACTAAATAGAACTAGTATCTATTTATTCCATTGACGGATGAACGAGTCCAAGGCCCGCATGCTGCTAAGTATATTAAGTGTATAATCTATGCTGCTAAGTGATTGTCGAAGCACATATTAACGACAATGTTAATGTCGCCAAATCAAGTGTTAGGGTTTTTGCGTGACGTGTAGGTAGCCGTGGAGCGTGGACAGATTTACTCTTTCGACGTACCACGTACCTATTACATACCGTTGTTGAAGCAGTTGGATTAGAATTAAAATGTTTTTTTTTATGGATTTACCATTAAAATATTTGTAAAGTGTAATTTATATGTCTGACGGTTGGCGGGCTTTTCGTTACATTAAATCGCAGTAAAGCAAACAATACCAGTGGCTGTCGGTATATTGTAGCTGATATCCACTACACATGGTACGCGGAACTGAAATTCGAAGTCTGTTACTTTTTTGTCTATTTGCGTATTTATAATTGATAAAATGATATTGGCCAATCAGCAGCTATTTTAAAAAACAGTGAATCTTCTCAAATGCTAATAAAAAACAAATAGGCGATGTAGGTTTATTTTTGTCATTAGTTCTATTCTAACTACAAGTATAAATTTAATGTCGTAGTCAATACAAGTACCTACTGCAGTTAAGCTAACTAAAATTCGTAGGAGAATAATCATATAAATAAAATATAATAAAGTATATTTATTTATGGAGAAAACTAATATGTCAGTAAGTTGAATTTATCTCACATTTAGTCTATTAGATTGTTAAGGAGACGATTTTTTTATTTATTTAAATTTACCATCCACCCATCTAAGCAATAAAGAAGAAAAAAAATATATGAGACATGGCATGAAATGAGATGAGATGATATGGGATGAAATATAACGTCACCCTGGTCATTTACTGAGACTTTTGCAGTAGACGAGCTCACAGCCCACCTGGCGTTAAGTGGTTACTGGAGCCTATAGACATCTACAACGTAAATGCGCCACCTACCTTGAGATATAAGTTCTAAGGTCTCCGTATAGTTACAACGGCTGACCCACCCTTGAAACCGAAACGCATTACTGCTTCACGGCAGAAATAGGCAGGGTGGTGGTACCTACCCGTGCGGATTCACAAGAGGTCCTACCAACAGTAATTACGCAAATTATAACTTTGTGGGTTTGATTTTTATTACACGATGTTATTCCTTCACCATGGAAGTCAATCGTGGACATTTGTCAAGTATGTATTTCATTAGAAAAATTTGTACCCGCCTGAGATATTCGAACACTGTTGCATCGCTAGATACGAATACGCGGCCAGAATGGCGCAGGATGGTGAACAGCAAAGTACGCGAGTTCGAGGATCAGCGTAAAGCTGACCTTGTTTACAAACGCGACGAGTTGAAGGCCCGCCCACCTGCTGCCATAACCTATAATTATAAGAACGGCGTGCTTACGTGTCCTCAATGCGCAAGGAGTTTTGCCGCGAAGATAGGCTATATAAGCAATCTTTGAGCGCACGAGCGGCAAATCGACGGATAGGAGTCAAAGTGGTCGCCATGGCCGAAATCGGTCGGATGAATCATCATCATCATATACCTATATATAAAAGATTAGGCCGTATGGTATGATACATTTGCCTTTCCATTTGGAAAAATAAAACTACTACTATAGATAGTATTGTCAACTGTCAATTAATCAAATTAATTTGTGTTGAATGAAAAAAAATATGGTGTATGCGTAATAAATTCCATTAAAATCCAAAAAAAGGATTTTTCCAAATGAAATGCAACGTTCGAGAAGTGGCTCAGCTGAGCGATCGACCTTGTGTAATTGAAGGAAGATTAAATTACAAAAAGATTACAAATGGAAGCTACAGACATCAAGCAAGTGAGTAAACAGTTTGTTTTCTCAAATATCATTCATTTAAACGTTCTTATGTGTTTGCTCTATATCTCTATATCTTCAAGAAATTTTTTAATGTAAGTATTAAAATTAATGACCCTTATGTGGCTGTTTAAGTTATTATCAAAAACAAATAATTTATACTCAGAACAGGCACAAGATATATGTAGTAGTTGATAAATTTTTTTATTACAGTTTTTAAGGAACGATGGTTTCGGCTAATTAACAACTATTTATTTTATTTTAAAATAAGTGAAATGGGTAAATTTGACACGAAAAACCCTGCTGGAGTATTTGTGTTGGAAAACTCGTCAATACAGATGGAACATGGCCAGAGCATACCATTCTCATTCTCAATTTCATTTATGTGAGTACTTTATTCTTAGCATTTATTTCTCTGGAGAATTTTCATTTGCTACTTGAAATGCACTTTGGAAACCAGACTATACCTATGCAGCAAAATGATCGTAATTATCAGTGTCAATTTTATTTAATGAGCATTCAGTTTCAGTGTCACATCATTTTTCTAAATTGCTTAATGAAGCAATTACTGGTACATGCCTAGATGACTCATGATGATTGAACAATGGAAAAAGCATGTATTTTAAGGTGGCATACAGATATAGCACATACTGACTCTTTTATTGAATTTGTTTCATGAGTCTGTAAGATCTGGTACAACTACCCTCTGTATTTCTGCCACATAGCCCTAATATGTTCTGGTTTGAAGGGTGGGACAACAGTTAATTGAGACTTAGACATCATGTCTCATGCCTCATGTCTCATGTCAAAGTGGGTAGTGACATTCAAGTTTTTATATCTACAGGCTCACATATACACATAAAATTAAAGTCACCAGCCTGACTCATGTCATACTGTATTATTATAAAGTTAGGAGGATATTGTTATTGGACCTATTTTTGGTACAGGTACATACATACATAAAATATTGCTGGGATGATGCACTTGTATAGCAATATTTTTGACAAATTTCCTAATATTTTTGATTTTCATTTAGAGTAATGTCCTCCACATTCATATAGACAGTGTGGCCATCTCTCCCATGTCTGAAGGCATTGTGAATGCTATAAACATTACAAAGTCATTGTGGCATTGACTTTGTAATGTTTATAGCATTTATTTAACAAAATTGTTTAAATAAAAATGATACTTTAGGGCCATAATCATATGTAGCAAAATACTTGTAAATTGCCGGGGCAATGGTGTGAATATAATTTAGTAAAAATTTACAGATTTTATAGGCATTGATAAATTCAGAACACACCTTTCAGAGATGAACCTGAAAAGAGGCATGTATTTGCTGCGCGAGCTGAGGATAATGTAGTAAAATGGGTAATCAGTTTACGGGAATGCTCATATGAATATTTACGTAATAGACTCCATACTTTACAATCCAAAATATTTTCAATCACTGGCAAGGTAATAAAATAAAAAAAATGTACATTTTTTATTATTATTATATTAATTTAAATATAGCTTCTATTTGTTTTATACTTCGATCAACAATAGTAACTAGATAAAGGGACACATACAAAATCAAAGCAAAAACTGTCCGCATGAATATACACATACATAGCTACATTGGTTTACAACAAACGGAGAAAAAAGTTTTGAAACAGTTTTAAATTCAAACTAATTACAACTATGGCATCTAGTAATAAAGTCACAAATCTCCAAAACATTATTTAATACTTACGATCATTCGTCTCAAAGCAATAAATTACTCCTGTCACTTAAAAACGAAAAGACATATGTTAAACAATCTTTAATGTTAAATCAACCTTAATTAGAAACAATTAAAGTATTTTTTTCCTTTATTGCTCTGAGAACTAACATCGTTTTGTTTTATTAATTTTGCTTCTTGAAATTTCGAAACTGAAACTTGACCGTTGCCTGTCTCGTAAGCTCTTTCCATCTCGTCCGGTCCTCAGCTGCTCGAATGGCGGTTGTTTATTATTTATTAGCTTAAAGCTTTTTATTCTATTCTATAATATAACTTATACTTCATGTACTTACTGAAAGTATCTTACTCCGGCCGTTAAATTGGTATTTCGGGCATTTTTTTGCAACTTTTGAATATACACTGCGGCATTGTGAGACGGGTTGACATTGGCTGTGTCTGAAGTGAACTAAACAAAATAAGAGCTCACATTTCAAGTGACCTGTTATTTAACGAGACGGATTTTTGCGCCGACCTGAAATCTACATACTATTGTTGATCGAAGATTTTATAGCTTAATATAGTTAACCTTTAATTTTTTTGTTATTTCCCGTTAGGATCCATTATTGTTGGTGCCTAGAAATGAGGGTGCTTGTTTGTGGGCACCTGCTGTTCCTTTTTCAACAACACCTGCGTGCACAGTGAACACAAGCTCGTTTAGTTGTCATCTCCACACTAACGGTGCATTCACTCTTGAACGAAGCAAGTCAGATGTTCAGGCCTACAAGCATTGTCGTACAGAGTTCATACAAAAAGCTACTTTCTATACCAATGAATCAAAACCAAAAAGTGAAAAAGATGAAGAATGCACTTTTGCATTAGGAAGAAGTAAAACCTCAGCTCTTCTTCCTGGGAGTGTAAATCTAATGGATTCTAGTATATTTGACAATCGCCCTTCATACTCCAGAGCGGCGCCCAGTCCGCCCGTACGTACTAAACTGTCACCAAATAGTCGACGTGCTGAATTAAACTATGATGTCAAAGTATTTGCTGAACATGGAAGGCATTTGAATACAACAGGAATACTTGACGACATTCCTGTGCCACCCAGGAGAAAAATATCACCCAAACATTTAGTGCCCAATGACAATGATTCTAATAGAGAACTACAGACATCAAGTGAAGATCTTATTACGTTTTAAAAAATGTTTTATTTGCAATAAGGTGTATTGGAGCCATTCCGAAAATGAAAACAGATTGCAGAGCTGTGTTCCTTGGTACAGTGGCATAAAAAACTAAATCATAGAATTATATTTCACTTTTTCGTTTGTATTGAAGGTAATCTTAGACATTTGAAGAATGTCCAATGCGCAGGACACACATTTATTACTGAGAGAATGCAAAGCAGTTTTTGCTACCTGCTTTTCCGTTGTAGAAATACCAACCAATAAGATTTTTGGTTACATCCGACTCTTTTTACATACCACCTCACAGCACCCAACGTGTGGTGCTATGATTCGGGGATTCGATACCTTGCTTCAAAATGGGTAGTAATACATGGCTGTTTTACATTCGGAAAAGGTGCCCAAACACCTAGAACTAAGTAAAAATCCCACCTTTACAAAAATGTGTATAATATTTATAGAGCAAAATATTATAAAAATAAATCAAAGTATAAAATGATAGAATTTAGATATGTGTCGATCGAATACTGACCGAATGACGTCTCTCGATAGTTATTGACCTGCAACGACTGAACGTAATCGATGTGCAGACGACAGAAGGAAGATCTAATAAGTTGTATCAATATTATATTTTGAATTACCTTTTTTTCAACTTTATAGTCGGTTATTTAGTCAAAATGCAGTTTTCATTCCAAAAAAGTTCTGTCAACGGTTCAACGATCGAATTTTTTAACTTGCCTTACTAAACGGTTACGAAGGATGCAGATTACACGTGGACCGATCGACATGTCTCATTTAATATGACTTGTGTACCAATGTTGTTGTTTAAATATAAATTAGACTATAGTAAAGAGAATACTGGTCAATGGCCACGGTAATTATTTTCTCTGTTTGTCCACTTGGACAATTACAGGGGATGTAGCCCATACAACGGAGTATTTTGTACCGAAATTCTACCTCGGCCATAGTTAACGGTCTATTTTTACCTTCAAAATATTATATTTAATTAATAATTAACCAGTGTAATTAAGAGTGTAAAGAGTATATAAATCATTGAATTTAAGACTGCTTTGTGATATTAGCAATTTGAAAGAAGGCGTAATATTAGTTAAACAACGATTAGTTTATCTAAGCGATATGTTGCCTATGATGAAAATAATAGGTTAAACGAAATATTTAATTACAATATCTTTTAATTTTATTCACGGACTATAAAATATGTCAATATTCTAAACAAAGGTTTAGCTTGTAATACATCACAGACGCCTTAATGTAATTATTTTACGAGATGAATCTTGATATGGTGCGGCGCTCTTCGTAAACATACAGGGTGTCTCAGAAAGTAACGATAACCTGATATCGGGGAAAAGACACTTATGATGAGCCAGTACAAAAAAATAGCGTTTTACACAGTTACACACTGTTACAGAGTACCAATTATTCATTAAACAAAAAAATACGCAAAAATCCAAAATATAATAGTAAGTAGTAAAAAGTATAATAATAAGTAGTATCATCGATAAATGTAGCTGTTCTAAATTTACTGAAAAAAATTGTAAAAAAAAACAATAGAATACCTAACTGAGCTACATACGTAGAAGAATAAAATGGTTCCGGGTAGTGCATTTTTTGTTTTTCAATAAAATTGTTGGTACTTGAGTACTACTGTGTATAGAACGCTGTTTTTAGTTACTAGCTCATCGTAAGAGTGTCTTTATCCGGATGCCAGGTTATCGTTACCTCCTGGAACACTGCTATATAATGTGATTTGACCAGGCCTTAAGTGAATTCAATCTTTGTTACAAGTAAATTAAATAAAAAAAACATAATTGATGATTATCATTATTACAAAAATGCGTATATTTAAATGTATATCTAATAAAAAAATCAAATAAACACTGAACGAAAACTAAGCGATAAAATTTCAAGAGAACCTCCAAAATCACTTTAAACTACTACAACTAACTTAAAAATATTTTGCAATCGGGCGAGCATTGTGAATATTATACTGTATAAAGCCATAATACTCATTTTATTTATATTAAATTATATAGCAATTTATCCTTTCTTTGAATGGTTAAAACTTGAATTTTATTGCCTTAAAAGATTCAACTTAGCGTAAGGGATCACCGTTACTCATCGCATCTTCGAAAGCCAGTTTTCAAATCGCGTTTAGTTAGACTATTACATGTAGCGCTCGGAAAAGATTGACAAGGAGAGTTCATTCTAGAGCTGGATAGTTCGTGGCAAAAATGATCTGTTGGAATGCGTGGAATGCATTACAAACTGATTGGTTGCATTCTGCTCGTGTGGCGTGTGTTGTGATGGTTGAACTTTACGGGAGCAGTTTCCACAGAGCATCGGGTATAAAACAGCTGATGCTCCAAACGCTCTGTGAAACCAGAAGTATTGTACTATCCGAACAGCTCTTTGTGTGGATAACTCTTGCCAAATGTCTGAAATGTTCACCTCTGCAACATTGCGACATGTTTTTTCCGATTTTTGTGACATTTTCTTTATGTTAAAAATATCTAGACGAATGCATACTTTAATGCTTATTGTTAGTAAATTAGTTATTAATTTTGAGATTAATCATCAAAGCATGACGTTATTACGTAATTTTAATTCGCACCATTGATATATCTATATGAGATTTATATGTTTGTATTGTTAGCAACTTATATATTTAAATGAAATTATTCGAACTGTATAGTCAAAAGTTAAAACTTGAATTGTCAAAGTTTTACACTTGCACGTACACAACTGTTATTAATTCTCAAAAAAGACAACGATTACATTATATATGCTGCATACACTATTCCTACACATTCACTACAAAATAAATTGTTAAACCGAAATTGAAAAGCTGTACCACAAACCGGCCAAATATTGAGCAAACTATTGATTAATTTCATACGGTGGTTCTTACGGCTCGATTTTTCGAGTCTGTTTTCTAAGCTTTGCATTCATAATGTGGCGGTAAGTTCGTGTCAGCAGGCAGTAATTACATAATACACAAACTTTGTAAACTCATAAACATCGTGTTCTGCGTTTCTGCTTCCGTTTTCAACATGGACTACATTAAATTTCCGAAGGATAAAGCGCCCTGTTACAAATCTGCCGGTTCGGAAAACCCAGTTAAACATAATACTGAGCTTCCAGATTATAATAAGGAGCTACGCTATCATCAAATAGAAAGAACTTTAAACGGGCCACTTGAGAATAATGGAAAGAGTGGAGTCCTAAAAGTAACTTTTGACATTGTTGAAGTGAACGATGAAGTGCTTAGTGCGAGTTTCTTAACGTTCTCTATAGCGTAAAAGTTAAGCCAATTCTGTATGGAGTTAGAACAGCGCCCCTAGCGGCAAACGTAGGCAAACGATCCCATTCCAACAAGTATGAGCTAACTTTTACGCTATCGAAAAAGTTAAACTCGCACTAAGCACACCGAACAATATATTTTTTTTTAATTTTGTAATTCTAATATAACCAGTTTCAATTACTTAAGTTTCAGATTTGAAGTGCAGAAACTGTTCGTCACTTAGGACTTAATTTTTACACGATTTAAATATGGCCAATTTGCATCCTAACTCTAGAGACTAAGTGAAAATAAAGACGTCTTCCCTTTGCTGACACGAATACGAATAGAACCATCATTTTTAAACTAGTGCTCGATGACTTTTTCTTTTGAAGGAGTTATCATTGGTGGTACTTGGGCCTTTCCATTTTTACCAGGACAGGTGGGTGCAAACGAGCTCACCCAGGAGGGACTCGATTGACTAACCACCGGCAATCATAATTATTTTCACATCTATAGCATTGGAAAATGAGTTTTAAGAAGTTCCAATAACAAGATTTTTTAGATTTTATACAAACTTCCGTAATGATAGATGACAAAGGCTGCACAACATATTTATTTTAATGACTAAAGCAAATGTATATCTGTAAAATGCTTAACATTTCTTTGGGAATCGAATTTGAATTTTGTTCAAACTAACAGTAATTATCATGAATGAATTAAATCCAACGCTTTTAGTATAGTTGAACCGAAGTTAATGTAGATAAACCTGTTATTGTCCAAAAACTCAATAAGTCATTTCGGAATGAATTGTATTTTTTTTATTTTTTAAATAAACTATCAAAATGATGTTTCCTTTATTTATTTTTCGTTTGCGGACCTAGTTTTGAATGAATGTTTAAAAAATGATTTGATGCATGATGTTTTTATATTTTCCGAAGCAAATTCCACTCTTAGCTTCTCTTTGCTTTAACAATAAAATTTAACAATTACCTAACTTCCGAAATCGGGTTTGATATTTTACAGGAAAAGAAAAGAAGCTTATTAGCGGATATTTAATTCCTTTACAGGTAGGTAGTTACAAAAAGTACATTGAGAAGTGGGGTATAAAGGTAATTTAGTAGTCTAAATGATGACGAAGCTTTTAAAAGCTGTTTTTCAGTTATCCTGCACATATTTGTGTGCGGTGCACTACAAGTAAAATTATGTTACATTATGAAATTTGTGAAGTAAGCCCTTAGTCTGTTAGTCTTCTACGAGTATTATATACTTTGCATCACTCGTTTCCGAAAACTATCTTATTTTATTCAATATACCTAACCTTAAAATTACCTTTAATCATGATCTACGATCGATGCCTATAATAAAGTTCAATTTTAATATTTCATTCAGTTTTGGTTCATCACAGAGAAAGGAAGATAAATGAAACTGCATATCTCTTAAAATAATGTAATTGTATTTCAATAACTTATTCATATTTTAATCTGCACGATTCTTACTTAATAACATTTTAAAATATCTTATGACACGATACGATCCGAGGCACAATATTAATGTACTTCAGGTGTACTCATGATTTGTTTAATTTATGGTGATTATGATGGTGATACTAAATCTGAATGAACGACAAAGTAAACCAATTTAAAAATAACTTTGAAACATAAAAAAATATTTTATTAAAATTTACTGTAATTGCAATTTTGTTTATAGATACATCTACATATTTTAATACTTCTGTTTTAAAAACTGCTATCCAGAAGTGCATATTGAGTATAGGTAGATATTTGGATAATTAAAAATGGAACGTTTATAAATCCTAAACTCTTCCATGAAATAAATTTAGCACTAACTTTGGATATTTCGAAAAGAGCAGTGTCGCAATTTTAAGTGCTATCTATCACATCGCGCTTAAATGTCTCGAGGCCCACATGTCACTCGGCGCTTACAAGGTCATTCACCATTATTTCAGCTCTTTAAAATTATTATGTCGATAAAGAATATGTAATATTCTTTGATCTATGATCAAGGAATTTTTTATTTTTTATTTTTTTATTGCTCTTGTAGGCAGACGAGCATACGGCCCACCTGATGGTGAGTGGTTACCGTCGCCCATGGACTTCAGCAATGCCAGGGGCAGAGCCAAGCCGCTGCATACCGCGTAATACTCTCGACAAGCCTCGTTTGAAGAATTTTTGAAACTTTACAAATTTAAATAATGTTTAGTTGCCTGACGTGCGAAGTGAATTGCAAGTAGGTAGTTATGAAATTCAGAAGCTACTACGTCTGAAATGTCGATAGCATTTATCCAAAAGTACACACATGTTTCATTTAATAAAAATCTCCCTGACTTAGCTGCTTAAGCTGCTCAACGTAAAAATATCGTACACTGTCATACAGTTTTAAAACTTACAATTAATTAATGAATTAAATAATTGACTTTTATTGTATTAATATCTATTTTAAAATTTGAATTTTACATACAAATAATGCAAAACTTATGTAACTATTTTCATAAGATATAAAAATGATTTTAAGGGGGTCTTTAAATGGGGATGTAGCTTAATTCATAGATATACATCTAATTAACACGAAAACAACGTTTTTAGTAGGTACCTATTTACTCATACCTCAAGGGTGATGGAAGACAATAAGAAGTTCTTGTCTTCGGTCAAATCGCAGCAGTAGATAAAATGGCCTCAGTTATTCTCTTAATTGTACTTTCATCTATAAGCAACAAAAATATGACCAATAGCTGTTAAAGTTTGGTGACGTTTATTGTGCTGACAATTTGTTTAAAAATACCTGAATGATATCGATATCGATACCTACTTCTTTATGGCCAGATTTTATATCTTTAGGTATGCTTTGCAGCCAAAGGTACGGAACGCACACTTTTGCGCAATCCATCATTTTGTCTGTTCTGTTCCCACGACTGTGTTATTTATTTTACTTTGGGATTTGGCATCTGATCAGGCCCAGAGAAATTTGGGACGATGTCGAGTTTAGAGTTTATTACGGTGTGCTGAAATTAACAAATAAATATTATTAGGAATACTCCAAAGACGTCTGAGGAATAGAATATTATGTAAAAATCAGCACAGAAGCGGTCATGGTGTACTTTAAAAAAATGATTATGACGTTTCAAAGTATTAAGTATAGTGCCCCCGTTTAACTTTTCAAAACAGTTTTTTGGAAAATTCTAAATTCTTTTTCAGATATGCTGTGTATCTTGTGGGATATAGTATACTCCTACTAGGTATTTAAAATAAAAAAAATAGTACTATTCATTTTAACCGAGTCGTCTAACTCGTTTACGGAATATATTCCATCACGTACATATGTACATAGATGCGTGTTTTTGTAGCTTTAACGCTGTATACTTATGGCCCTGTTCCAAATATCCACCCTGTGTGCCTTTTTTAATAAACGAACATATAATATGGCATGTCGTTGTAGAATTATCACTCTTAGCACCGGAGCTGGGTTGACCAACAAAATGGTGTAGCTAATTTAAATGATGCTAAAAAAACTTTTAATAAAAGATCTGTTTGGACACTCCAGTTTGAACAAAACGGTCATTCCATTAAATATAATTTTATATATAAAGTTGGCATAAAGAGATTTCTGAATTCAAATTTTCAACCGAAATCATCGAAAACACGATATGCAGCCACGACAAAGATGTGACGGAAACATTAATTAAAGTACATACAAATGTTTATGTTACATTACAATTAGGGCACAATGCGCAATTGTAGACAATATACGAGATCCTAAAGCTACCTTTGTTCACTGATATTTATTATAAAAATATTTAGCCGGGCGCTACAAAAGGTGGACAGGTTCACGAGACACATTTTTACAAATTCGGCTTAACTATAAATTGAATTTTGCAACAGGTCATGTTTGGTTCGCGTATTGTTTCTCTCGGGCGTTTTATATAATGACCTTCGCGTATTGTGGTTACTATGACAAACGCAAACAGTCGTACGCCAATATGTCATACAAGTTGTTAATGTGTTTGGTGGACCCACAACGAGCCCGTCACTTGAGGACGTCAGTTAATGTGCAGTTTGTGATATCGCTAGTTGCCGCCGTACTCGCGCAGCTCCCTGTTGCCGAGGGGCAGCGTGGGCCGGTAATTGTGGAGCAGTTCCATCGCCTCGACGCCGCATGACGCTTCACCGCATTTCAACTTCCGCATCAAAGAGAGCTGTAATCAATTGGTCGTGTAACCTTGAGCGTGCTTCGTTTGAAATTACCTAAAATATTTACGACGTACAAAAACTACTATAAACTATTCGATTGACAGCAAAAATAATGTATTTGACAGTATATAAACAACATTTTTTTTTTTCTACGCCATTTATGTTATGCATGTTTATTATGCAAAAAATAAAAGAGCTCACACGATTGCTTGGTCGAAGAGCTCTACGCTGTTCTACGCTGCTTAGACAGCCGGTTATAATATTAATATTCAATATTTTATCACTTTTGACTGGATGCTTAAAATGAAATGTGGGCTGATAACGAGAAATTGAACTGGATGCCCAAAAAATATATAATAATTCCAACATACGAAACCGGTTTCCGTTTGTGTGTCAAAAAATATTTATCCGCTTTAATTTTCCTAGTTATGTTATCTTTAATTCAGTGATATTGATTTTGATATTAAATATCTCTGCGTAAGCTATAAAAGTTTTTTGAAAAAGCCCGACTCACCTGTTCAGCGGAAACTTGTACGGGTTCTTTGAAGAGGAGCCAAGTCACCGACTCCGTGCACGGTGGTGTTGTCAACGACCCTGGATAAGTCCAGTAAGCTGTCTTGGTTGGTAGCAGCTTGGCAGGGTCGAGGGGCTCACAAAATGTAACTTTATCGCCTTTGTGTTGCACGAAGGGCAGTAACTGTACAACTTTATCGAGCTCTCGGTGTTTCGAACCAACCTGGAATTACCGAAATCGTTTTTGAATAAGGAAGTTTATTTTAAAAGGTAAAGCCATTTCTCGGTAATCTGAACTAGTTTGTTAGAAATATATTATTTACTTTATTATATATCTAGACGGATGGATGAACGATATCACAATTTAAATGTCGTCAATCATCTTTGACATGAGGTCTATGTCTCAATTTTTTAGTATAACAGCTGTTTTACCCTTTATACCGAAACGCATCGCACGCATGCGACTATATTAAGCAGAAGGTAGTTGGTACCATGCTGGCACAAAATATATACACTATCCACTAGTAATATGATTTTAGATTTGAAACTATATTTATATAGGTATTAAGACCCCATGAAGTTTTATTGTTTACAAATAAGAAAATCCACTGATAATTTAAATTAGGTTGGAAATGAAATTAGATATGACGGACGGTCATTGTTATATTTAAAGTCATGTGACGATACTGTACTTGTATATTGTGGGTAATTCTCAGTAAAGTATACATAAAAGGATTGGCTTGCAGCCGTTGCAAGGTTTCGGTGACGTGTCGTGTAAAACTATTATAAAATCTAAAAATATACCGCCCATGTTGTTTATTATTACAATAAAATAGCACATAGCACAATAGCACATGGCTTTAAAAAAAAATTATCTATAGAAGAATTGGGTTATAATTCCCAGAATACTTGAATGTGGACAGTGTGGTAATTGGTCGTTGAGCAATCTATATATTATTTTTGTCCGCGATGACATGTATTTCGGTTTGAATGGCGTAACAGCCATTATACAATACGATTGAGATGCTGACCTCATGTCACGAGGTGGGTTTCAGCATCCATGTTATGATATCTAAGGGCTCTGGGGGCAACTTAACACCTGGTGGACCATGAACTCATTCACCCGTCTACTTAAAAATTTAATTCTTTCGAAATAAATGACATTCTACGGAGTAAAAGTTGAGTTAATAGTAATTTGTAATGATAGAAATCAGCGTACAAACAGCTGAAACTTTAAATTGTACCAGTACAAAGATATTTATGAATACAGTTAGTCATAGTACGATTATAAACTTCTTATAACTTTAATGTACGATTTCACAACGTGGTCGTTGAAAACGAGCAGAGAAAGTTAGCGACGGAAATGTGTACAGAAGAAGCGAAATTAATAAATCTTAAATATTTTAAGGCTGATATAACGATTACTTCAAGTTGATTCTCTTAATTCAAGTCATGTGAAAGGTATGAACACAGCGCGATTACCGAAATGTGTACATTAGGTTTTGTAAATATATTTATAGGCTAGTGCGGCGGTATCACGTGGAATAGAAATTACAACTATGTATTAGCAAAAGATGCAAAACATTAACGAAATAATCAAATAATTACTTAAGAATTAACGAATTACAATAGTAGGTTAAAAACAAATTGCACAATGACAATGGTAATAACGGTAAGTAAATATATCTGCAGTTCCGGCGAGAGCCTAAAGAATTATCGGTTACTTATTGTTACAATCATCGTTTATATGAACTAACTAATAAAGTTAAAATATTTTTTTAAATTTAAAATAATACTAATTTAATAATAGTAATAATAATTTAAATTAAATTTAATTTAAAATAATACTTTAACTTTAGTTAGTATTTATACTAACATCGAAAACGGAGAACATAAAAGTGTTTCTCTGATAATATTTTACGGAATGCAAAAGGATGAAACTTCAGGTGCATCCAGAAAAATATTCGACAAAGAGATTTTTAAATGAAGTTACCACTCTGTATATGTAGATATATGTGTGTAAAAATATACGTGCACATAGCAGCTGTGCGAACGAGGACTATGCGAAGTAAAATAAAACTTGAAATTACCATTAATAGGACTCCTAAAACGGCTAGTCCATCTGGTTTTCCTGCCGCCTCCCCGAAGCTGTGGTACTTGCTTGTGTTCCAGTGAACCAGGTGGAGTTCTCCGGAGAACGAGCGACCGTCCACTGTATGTTCTGAGCCCTCCCCGTTGAGCGCTCCCCAGTGGCAATGCCATTGTTGTAATTTGTAAACATCGTTGTTGAGAGGTCCACCTTTTAATTCTGTAATTGAGTAAACTTATTTGTTAAAAAGTCTAAATTTCTATGAAATGAATTATGAGAGAAATAAAGATATAGCTAATTACTTGTTTTCACTTATAAGATTACTAGGTGTATCCGTCCGCTTCGCTGAGCATTTAAAATTAACATTATTATTTCTCACCCCCACAAAGATTCTCATCATTAACGCCCCCGCAACTGGTCTCCAACACTCATATAAATATTAGCCTGTCCATTAAGTACATGTATTTTCTACATGGATACCAAGTTTTGAGTCAATCGGATGCACGGTTCAGTAGTTATAACGGAACATCCGTAAAAACCTCTGTAGATTTATATATTAGTATAGATAATCCTGCTTGAGCGTAAAACATTTAGGAACCCTGATTATTTTATTAGAATAATAAAATATTGTAAGATCTATTTCATTATTATTAGAAGCGTCGTTGAAAAAAACCTTCATTACAAATTAGAAAGGAAGTTTCAATACCCAATTCAGTAATGAATTCACTATGAAATCTATGAGTGAGATTTTAAAGTTAAAATTGATCCTTTAAATCATAATACTGATATCATGTTAAGTATTGTTCTAAAAAGTAACTACAGATTATTACATTATTTTATATGTTTAATCTATATAGAAGTATTTTATTTCCAAAGGTTTTCAATAAATTATTGGACTATAGTAACTTCTTTATATTAATAGTTTCGCGTTTACATGCGGCATCGCTATCAGGAATAGTAAGTCCTTTTTATGATGAAAGTTATTCTGTTTTTTCTGTACTCCTGACAATGTGTATGCAAAATTTCATAATGATCAATCCAGCAGATAAGACGCGAAAGCGTAACATACAAATTCACTTTCACATTTATGGTATTAAAATAAGTATGGATAACGAATGTGTCATTGCAAAATATTTACTTGATGTCGAAACTCTCTAACAAAATCGATTAATGTAAATTATCAATAAACTTGAGTAGGATATGATGTGTGATTAGGGATCCGTTTACACCGGAATGATACGATCTGCAATGACTCACGCCAAGGGGAGTCGCGGTAGCACCGATGGAAATGCAAATTGACGGTGCAGTTACAAGGGATTTGTGGCTTCCGCTCAATTTAGTTTGTTATTGATCACAACTGTTTCCACACTCGTCTCATTTTTACTGTGCTGCTAAACTGTAGACGTACATTTTATATTCGAAGATTTTTAGATTCATATTGAATTTGACCGTTTATTACCTGAATCATAGCCGTTTTCGTCGACGCGCCAACAGTAGCCAGGATTGACGATGGAACGAGGATGATTGACAGAGTACCGCCATTTCAATGGCGGCAGGGAAGCTCCACTTTTGACGCGAGAAGTCACAATATCCACGGGACTTTGTCGAGTGCCACGTGCTTGAGGAAACTTCTCTATCCATGTCGACGGACCTGTTGAATGGAGATGAATAGATTTAAAAGTGTTGTGGCGCTAAATAAAAATAGATTATTATCTGTTTGACGAATGGTACACTACGACGCTATTTAAATATTGAATAGTAGCCGGAACCGCTCAGAAGATCGAAGATGCCGTGACTTAATATATAAAGACTTCAATGTACTTTTACCGAATGATGCCAGGGTTGAAATCCAGTTGGTAGGTACTCATATCTGTTAGTAAAAATGTTCCTAACAGCTGTTCCCTCAAATTTATCAAGCTTCATTTGAGATTCTATGCTAATTTTCAGTCATTGTATAGATGAACATCTTACTAAACATAGACAAAAGTTAATATATATAGATCTATTGATTAGCGTTATTGAAATGAAAATAGACAATAATAAGCGAGAGATATGTTCAGAAATAAATATGTGCCTTTTTTTTTGAAATGGCAAGATAAAGAATACTGACAGAAGTAAACAAAGGTTACGACATAAATGTTTTTTTTTGTGAATGGCTACGGCTTTGTCTCATCATGCTCGTCAGCCCTCTGATGAGTATCTAATGTCATCATCTTCTGTTATTTTTAACTCCACGATAAGCGTGTGTTTTCATAACGCTTAAAAATCTAAGCTGTAGGCTCCGCCTATTTGAAGATGTCACTGATTTGAAGCAAGCAACATATTGTGCACATGTTTGCTTTATTCGTTGGAACGTGTTGACGTGGTTAATTTCAACTTCAAATTTGTATACTATCGTTGAGTTTGTATTGTAACATTCACCTTCTTTTTGAAAGCTATTTGATCATCTTTCAAAAATTGGGAATTTATTACCTACATTAATTTTATCGTCAAATACACATTTCAGTTGATTAATAAAATACGAGATGAACAAAGCAGTTTTGTATTCGCTAAAAATAAATGAAAAATATTAGAACTCATTATTATACCATCAGGAAACTATTATTTACCATCTGAAAGCGATTCATTTTATTGATGTCTATAAAAATAAGATCGCGCAATTCTAGCAATTGATCTGCGACACCGGATGCGTATCGTCAACATCGAGCGCCAAAAATAATATTATCGGTTCCATATTATTGTGGCACGATTGTAATTCGATTCGCCATCACTAGCAATTCATTCAATTGACGAGTTCACTTATAGTTTACTACATAACACATGCTTAACAATATTTTTTGTAGCAGAAATGTCTAATTACCGTCAACTCATTGTTTAATTTATTTAGCTGTCTGTTTATAAAACGCTTTTTAAAAAAAATGTATAACTGAAATAAACTTCAAGTATTTTCAAGCAATTATCAAAATAAATACCAAAGTATATGGATAAATTGAGGCCATCAGCGCAAAAGAGGCCTAACCCACAATTTTTTTATAGTCAAACTTATATGACGTATATTGGAATTTATTTAAAATATAATACATTTTGAAGCAAAACCGGCCTATCCCTAGTAGTCTCACCCATAGATAGCAGATAGCTTTTTAAACATTATTTCTGCGCGTATTGTTTTTTTTTTTTGCTTCAAATTCATGAAAATTCCAACCTAATTGCCTCCATACTAACTATGGTAAGCTTAGGCCACTTTTGCGCTGACGGCCTCAATTATCTGTGACTACGACTCGCGTATTATTGTTTTTTGTAGAGACCTCGAAATCCTATATGTACTGTAAAACAAGGAACTATCAATATTTCGGTCGAATGGATGTCACATTGTTAATGATAATCCACGTTCTTGGTTGCTATTGTCGGCTACGGTTTGAGTGGCCGATGACGACCTCGGCCTTGCTTATCGCCACAGATTTACGTCGTGGCGCCGTCGTCCGGATAAAACAAACCGTCTCACTCTGTCGCCTTCGCGTTACTACGGTTCATCTCAATAAAAACTGAATTATTTAAGACATTAACAGAAAACAATAAGGTAAAACAGTAACTAAGGGTAATGGTACTAAACATACTGCCAGCACAGTAGAATTTCACTTCAGTTTGGTTTCTACTCGAAAGTTTGCCTGTGGCCGTCACTGGACATTTCAGCACTGAAGAGAACTAACGTAAAATAAACTAGGATGTTAACGCTAATTACATACACTGTATGGAATTAGTAGGAATGATATATGCTCTCAGCGTGGCGGCCTGACAAGAACAATAACGGACTAGACTAAGGTATCTTTAGGCTCTTATCTTCAAAGACTATTACAAAACAAATGGTGCGGGTGAAGGTGAAGGTGAAAATTTAGGATAAGATTAGAGGGTAGATGAATGATACGAAAGGACCCAGAAGGTGTTGAGGTATATTTCATACCTTTGTCTCTAAATTTCTAGCATTAGTGCTCAGTGTGCTTAGTTGGAGTATTTTAGCGTTTGCCTACGTTTGCCGTTAGAGGCTACATACATGCAAATTTGAGTTAACTTTTACGTTATCGAGAACGTTAAAAAACTCGCACAAAGCACACTGGTGGTTTGTCCCTAATTGCTGCACAAGAATGTATCACAATTTATCTATTGTTCCGGTTTCATGGCGCCCACGTAAGGATAACCATTAATAGAATATAATTGAGATTTCGCCATATGCTCCAAGACAGATGACGGCATTTACGTTGTGAGGTTCCCATGAGTTCCGGTAGGCATTTCCACCGCTGTCATCCTCCATCCCATCCGTACCAATAGCATTCCATAGTTTTCATAATAATTAGATAAATAAGATAAATAAGAAAATTGGAATGTAATACTATAATTATAGTTAATAATGAAGGATAATTTGAAAATTATATTTTTGGTGTTAAAGCACACTGTCATTTCCTGTCGTTTCACAAGGTATCTCACACAATGCCTTCGATCAAAATTTTTGCAGTTATTTGATTATGTGATTTTTTGTATTTCCTGATTGTTGTTAATTATTATCAAGTATTGTTCGACAATTTCACACTGACCTTTGTTTCCGCAGTGGACCGACAGAAACAAGGTCGTTTTGGTAAAACTCAATCGAAACACAAATCAAAACGATTCACTTACTACGTAAATTTAAATTTTTCTATAGTTTTTATCAATCACCTCGCTGGTCTAGCCATCAGTCACGAGGTCCGGGTTTATTTGTAAACACAAACTTTTTTTATTTAATTGCATTGGCATTTTCAATATTCGTAGCACGGGAGAAAATATTTAAAATAAAATATTTAAATAACAAAACGATTATTATTCTATCATGATCGTGTTGTAGAAAATCGCTCAAAGTTCATGTTCAGGTAGGTTATCAACAATGCAGACTTTATTATCTTGTAATAATCTAAAATAGTTTTTCTTCTTAGCTATTAAGGTAATTTGGAACTGATAGATTTATTAAACAATGACCAACACACATAACCGTTTCAGAATAGTAATATAATATCGAGTGACTCTACGAATTACATGGTTATTATGTGTTAAATTAAATCGATTAACCTTCATCGCGAAGCAATCGTTTTTTCTGATTTGAAGGGTAGGTAACTTCTTAGTTCAATATAATTGAGAAGTTGATCTCAGTTCTCAAGGTCAGCGACGGTCTTCACTCAGTTTCCGTATGCTATTTCTCATTGCCACTAAATATTTGGTTTACTGTGCTACTCTACCCATTTACGTGAAAAGTATCGAGCGGGACTTTTATGCTTAGTTAAAATGAAAACAAAACAGCATTTGTATTAGTAGAGGTACGTATTCAATTATTTTTATCACGCATAGCTATGATACATCAAGTAATAAAATAGTAATAGGACAATGATGAGTACAACTGAATTGAATAACGCCCCCGCACATGTATTGTCAACTTAATTCAGTCGTGTCATGCTATTGCAGACCTAACATTATTCTCATATCAACAAATTACATTATTACTAGTTTACTACTTCAAACGACATCTTTCAAGTGTTCATATCGTACTCTTAATTTTTTTAGTAATAGAGCAAGGTAAAATTATAATCTGGTTCAGTCGACACAGGATACGAGAAAGCGACCTGGGCTTCCTTAGCCTACCAGTAATAGGTATTTCAACATCCGCCCGTAGTAGTATACGCACACTAATTTCTTTCTTAATTTTAGCCCTAAATATAAAGGATATTAAATATAGACTCAATACAGTAATGGCGGCTAAAGTCAAATCATTTAATGGGACTACACATTATTATGTTTTCACCGCCATCTTGCTTATTTTTGGCACGAAATCAACAAAGTCCCAACGTTTGAAAAGGTCGGTAGCCATCAAAGATATATTAATTGTATTGGTTGGGTCGACGAGCTCACGGTACGCCCAGTGTTAAGTGGTTATTGGATTCTACCGGTCCTGCCTGATCAAGTGAATGTTGCCCCTCACCGTCTAATGCAACAACTTATATTACGCTCGTTAAAAGTATGAAACTTTCACTAATGTCAGTATCAATGTAAATTGTGTAAAACATATTTTTTGTGATTTATAACATTTTTATTGTGTATAAAAAAGAAACAAAAACGATTTAGATAAAATGGATGTTTACAAAGCTATTTTTTTACTATATTAATTAGGCTACAGATCTTTTACATTTTTAATTGTTAAGTACTACTATATTATGTGTACCGCATGTAAATAGGGGGTTTAGTTATTAAGTAGATTTCAATCTTTCCTAATTAATAAATATCAATTTTTAATTTTACATCTTTAGAATAAATTAGATGTTAAATAACATTAAATGATTCCTTGAAATGCAATTTAAATATATCGTATAGTGAAAGTATAAATTATTCTGAGTTAAGTTGATTAATATTTCGTCCCATTTCAATCGTGAATCTAAAATTAAATGATGAATCTCAAAAACTACTCAAATTACTATATTGCTCCAAAATTTGGTATTTTTTTAATCAAAAAACCCGAATGAATAACTCTATTTTATTTTTATGAAACATTAAAGATGAAATTTTTATACAACATTGTGTAACCGTACACCTTCCAATTGCCATTTGTATCTGTAGTACCTACACGTAGTCACCAAATAAAATGGCGGTGTCATACGCACCAAAAGACTTTGGACAAAAGTTTTGGCTACGGACCTCTAAAAAAGGTTAAGACATATCATTACCGCGTGCAGCAAGCGTGTGCTGTTGATTGTTAAGAGAAGGCAATTGGCCTGCCTTATTCGACATACACTAACAATTGACATATATGAAATTTCATATTATTATGGAAATACAGAAAAACTAACTTTAAACTAACTTAAAAACTAACTAACTAACTTTTCACTGGTGGTAGGACCTCTTGTGAGTCCGCGCGGGTAGGTACCACCACCCCGCCTATTTCCGCCGTGAAGCAGTAATGCGTTTCGGTTCGAAGGGTGGGGTAGCCGTTGTAACTATACTGAGACCTTAGAACTTATATCTCGAGGTGGGTGGCGCATTTACGTTGTAGATGTCTATGGGCTCCAGTAACCACTTAACACCAGGTGGGCTGTGAGCTCGTCCATCCACCTAAGCAATAAAAATAAATAAAAAATAAACTAATAAAATATGGAATTTCTGATTTTTGTAAATCTAAATTTTAGTGTAGATGTTTATAATAACAAAGTCGGTTGAAATACTATGGCACATTGCAATAGATATTATGTTACTGGAGATATAACCCAAGGAGGGTTAAAGCCCGGCAGGCCGCCGGTCGTAATACTCATGCCAAATACATATGCAGCATTGTAGAAGGTATATATATATATATATATATACATACATGCTGTACCGAACCCACGTAACATGACATAAGGGTAAGAAGAAGAAAAAGTGTTTATTGTCTCCATTGTTGTATATTGGCTGCACTACACAACTACATGATTATTTACGTGTTCAAGTATGTATACAATAAATTATTATAATAAAAAATCATTATAGGCACCTAAAAAGGTGTCAAATGTTAAATCACGCATATAGTTCAGAAGCGTGAGAAATGCATTAGTTGATCGGTAAAGACGTAAGCAATTCAAATTTAAATTTAAATAAGATCGTTCATCGAACGAACAAAAGCTGAAGTCTAGCAAAAAATATCCGTCAATCGTATTCAAGGCTGCTGACAACATTTAAAAGTTTAATTATTGAGTAAATGGAGAACCGTGTCCGTACAATAGTTGTTTTTGAAAATTAACATGACTCAATTTATGAACTGTCATTTTGATGAACGGTCAATATTCATGGACAAATGTAACATTTATGACCGCAGTTAGCTTATTTGTTCACATTTTAGAAACAATAAACTTAATAATAAGTTATGTTCTCGACAAACTTTTGCTCGTCTGAGTTGGCTATATTGTAATGCTGAAATATTCTTCGGCTTTTGTGTTTTCTTTGTAAAATCCTTAATTATTATTCACTTAGTTTTATTGTCACGGAATGTCGAACAAACACAAAAGATATTAGATTGTACTGCAACTAGTGGTAACTACAAATGTAATTAAAATTTGCTCTTAGAATTTACAAATGAGATTTATTTTGCAATGGTAACTAAGAGTTCCTGTGGTAAGAGCAGAACAACAATGTATGAAACTATTCGGCAGCTTACATAGCAGTATGTTATCAAATAGTAGATATATGTATGCGACCCCGACCTCATGCAGATACTGTTACTACTTTCTTATCGTTCCATATATCTTTCCTTTTATCTTGCATATTGTTTATGCCAAAGTTACTGGAGTGCTGTACTATCGTCTTTCCTGTTCTTGCAGCGAGATGATTCCACTCGGGGCGAAAAATTATATTTTTCAAACTCCATCAAGCGTATTTCAATATTTACCAACATACAGAAGATCTCATTACTCAGGTGAGTTATTTGGAAGCAACAGAATAAAGTCAACGCGTCATAATTAGGTCATCAAACATTATCTGTGATGTTAATTTGCAGAGATTAATGGATATAAACGATGTATAGGTGTGAGAATTATGAATGGCTTCACGAAAATGCCTACCTAGTGTTTTTTTTTCTTTTCGTGGAGGTTTATTCAAGTAATTTAAATATCCAGCAGATAATTTGTAAGTTTGCAGATTTGTAAGAATCGTCGTTTGTGTTCGATGCGTTCGCGCGTTGTTGAACAATTTATTTTTGACACCACAAGAAAGATTCTTCAATCAGTACCTATATTAACAAGGCGTGACCGTTTTCATTAGTATCTTACTCAAAAATATTTATTTTTAATGGTACTGCTGCGTTCAAAATAACTTACCTGTAGAATTAAACAGAAGTGATTTTAAGTGGAAAAGGTAGTTGTACAAATTTTTGTTTAACTACGGAGATTTCCGCTTCTCAAACATAGAACGATATCACAATGTAAGTATTATGTTGTTCCCCGTGCAGACCTATTCGAGTGTGGTTTAGTTACTGTTGTCGATTTTATTTACATAGTGCCTATACAATGTCGCGACGTGGCCTGTAACTCTAGTCTAAATTCTATTCGCTCTCATCTTCAATAAATAATGTCAGAATGTACATAAGACAGAGAAAAGTCTTAACGGCCGTCTGGTGTAGTGGTAAGTGACATGGTCACTACACAAGGGCGTCGCGGGTTCGAATCCCGCCAAGGGAAGATATTTGTATGATAAATATAAATGTCTTTTCCAGGGTTATGGATGTATATTAAATATATGTATGTGTATAATAAAAATCTTACATTTATTTCCGTTATCTGGTACTTGTAACACAAGTTCTTTACGAACTTATCACGGGACCAGTTAACGTGGCGTGATTGTTAGTAAATAAAAAAAATAAAAAAAAAGTATTTTTTAAAACAATTATGTAGCACAAATCTTAGATTTAATTTAGTGTTAGAATTCATATATATACGGATGATTAAAAAAAATCTAAGGTTTTGATGTCATATGCCTTCGTCATCAGAATTAAACAAATCGAAAAAAATTGAGGTAAGCTGTAAAAACTATAAGCTTTTGACGCCACTGGTTTAAAATTATTTTTGAATATATAATATGAAATTGTACTTTGTATTCTATTGTAATGCATTTTGCATATTTCATAACCGTCTAATTGCTATTTTTTACACACCATTTCATATTTATTGTATTTAATATAATATTATTTTAATCTATAGATGTTACAAAATTGTCGGATATTGTCGATTAAAATCTGAAAACTAACTTTAAAATAAACGAGCGAACTAACCCATAGACACGGCCCACTGAGTTTCTGGCCGGATCTTTTCAGTGGGTTGCGATTCCAATCCTGTGGTAGATTCTGCGAAGCACTGTTCTTTCTAGGGGGTAGTGTTAGCAAATACTCTGAAGTTGAGCCCGTGAGGTCATCCACCCCTCCGGGCGAAGCTGGAATAGCCTCTTAATCTACCAGCGAAAAGGTAAGGAAAAAAAACGCCGACATAAACTTATTACTTGAAATGGCGTCTCCTTTTGGCCGTCACCATAATTTTATTTGTACGTGATGCCTTCTACCAGCATGATGTAGGTTATGGTTGCAAAAAATCTCCAAAGTTCTACATTTAGTTCTGTTAAAGAAGCGCCTACACATTAGTTAGCAGGGCGGTAGTCAGTTCGTTCATTTCAAAGAGCATTCAAACTATACTTGCACGGATTTCATGCCGTGTCAGACCAGACCGACAGGAGGAGATTCTGATATTTTTTTACTTGTGCTACATAAGGAACTTGTTTAACTTGAACATGTCACCTTCATTGTACCAAGACCTTAAAAGCTATAGAGGCAAATGCATAACTATATAACTTTCTTTAACATTTGTTGACTATAAGTACGAGTATGTTTCGAATTATATAGTGCTTTTTGTAAATATTTACAATGAAAGCGTTATGTAACTTTTATTTTTAAAATACACGATTTAAAAGATTTATTACGCACCTTCATATTATTATTACGTGTTTAAACAAAACAGATTACCACGCACGCATTATAAATTACTTCTGAAATCATTGACCCAAATGCGTTGTGCGTCCTTATGTTATTTTCGTGCATCCTTACAAAGGAAAGAGAATTTTGTGTAAGCAGTTCAACATTTAACATCTGTAGTCTTATAGATTTTTATTTTATTTCTATAAGCCCTTTAAAAGGCCTTTTTTCATATTTTTATTATCATTAGGCCCACATGGTATTCTTTGCACTTAAATAACGGCTGTCCTACACTTAAAAACATAATGAGTGATAACAAAAGCAATCGGGCCTGTGATACAAACCCGTACACGACACGCATGCGGACGGATAATGGAAACAGTTCACACTTTGTGAACACAGTGATCGAGTATTGGTATAATTCCGATAATGCCCACGTAAGAATTAAATCTGCGCTTAGGTTTCGATTTTTCGTCTTGATTTTTTTATTTCTTTTAAACGTAAACGGAACATACAGAACGCAATGGAAGATATTTAATAAAACTTGTAAAGATTTGTTTCCAGTTGCGGCTCTGTGTTCAGTAAGTAGGCGGAACACACAAAAACTGTTCAGTGAAGAAGTTTCATTTGTAAACCGGCTTGCCGAACGTGCTAAAGTAGGCCAACGATCGCAGCACGCGATAGGCTACCACTCGCAACTATTCTTAGTATACATTCGCAAAAAAAATACATTAGTGATCTCTGTACAGAAGTCACAACAATTTTGTCTCTGGTGACATTCGTTATTGAGCTGTCTTAGTACAGACTACTTTCATGGCCTGCACCACAGTTAAGCTAAAAGTCATAGGGGCTCTTGTTTTGTGGTTGATTTTTCGAATACCAGGTAAAATTAATCGAAATTACGAAACACAACATCAATAAATCAATGTCATGTTTAAAATTAAAATAAAAAACTATATTGTCCTGTTAATTATTAATTTACTTTATGGATACCTTTTATGTCATATTTAATAAATAAACTCTTAATAACAGAAATAATACAAATCATACCGTGTAATATTGATTAGAACATCTAAGTTAATGTTGAGTAGTGATTAGTGATCATTTGATATTTCTTGTGCTCTAATCTCGGTGGCTATGGCCTTAATTTCAGTGTTTCAGTATTGTGAAACTCTCGACACTGCATTAATGACAGCATGATCTTACAAAAACCATATTTCCTGGTATTGGCTAGTATAGTTAATGATATTTTATCGTTTCTGTCACGCAGGTGCTACGGAGCTAGTGTCGGTTACAAAGATAGGTCACGTTAAATTTTATTTAAATCTAATTAAAAAAATGTGTATTTTTTTATTTATGTTTTGCTTTGGTCGCGTTAGGCATCGATTGAGTTGAAACTGTGTGCAGGTATTGGTACTGCCGGAAAGATATTCTAATAAAATACATACACAATACAGCCAAAGTCGTCGTGGCCAAAAGGATAAGGTGAAGTCGTTGTGACCTAAAGGATAAGACGTCTGGTGCATTCGTATCTAGCGATGCACCGGTGTTCGATTCCCGTAGGCGGGTACCAATTTTTCTAATGAAATACGTATTTAACAAATGTTGACGATTGACTTCCACAGTGAAGGAATAGCATCGTGTAATAAAAATCAAACCCGCAAAATTATAATTTGCGTAATCACTGGTGGTAGGAGAGGTTGGGAGTCCGCACGGGTAGGTACCACCACCCTGCCTATTTCTGCCGTGAAGCACAAATGCGTTTCGGTTTAAAGGGTGGGGCAGCCGTCGTAACTATACCGATACCTTAGAACTTATATCTCATTTACGTTGTAGATGACTATGGGCTCCGGTAACCACTTAATACCAGGTGGGCTGTAAACTCGTCCAACTATCTAAGCAATAAAAATAAAATAGAAACAGTGTACACTGATAAATTTTAAATTAGACTGACTTTGAATGAGAGGCCCTCAAATGAGAATAACATTTTAGGAACATAAATCGCTAAACCTCATTTTTACAGATCGTTTTCCTCAATTCAAACTAAGCAACTTCAAAGATTCTCACAATCGAGACAGTTAAGTCAACTTTAAATTTAAATTGTCCATTGTGTTTTAAAATAAATTAATTGAATACAATCGCGAACTGGGTTGCAATAATGTAGTGGTTATTCATTAAACGATTGAAACCAACAACTTAGGAATGATCTTGGCTGGATCGCTTAAAGATTATAGTACTGTGAAGTGCTCCGAAGATGAATTTATAAAATCACGTTATTGTCCTATTCTACGTATGGTGACCGCGTGGACCGCGTGGAAGGTTACCCATGCGATGGACCGACCAGATCAAGTCGGTAATTGGCGGCTGTTTGCATGAGTGTACCAGGCTCACCACAAACCGGGAGGAGTGGCGATTGCTCGTGATAACATCCACCCAGCAATAGTACTGAATGACGACCACGACCGCTTTGACAAGAGTGATACGAAGAGATACATTTTCTTTTATTAACTCCTATAATAATTATTTTTTAAATATCCATGTTTTATAACATAATAGTCAATTTTTTTTGTTTACGTATCAAAAGTACATGTAACTGATGATTTTAAACGGTACAATCTTATTATTAAAGTATATCTGTTTAAAACAATAAATAGCCATGATAATGAAATGAAATACCTACATAAAATACGCCAGTTGTTCATAATACAGAGTCCATATTATGTACACACAATGGAGTACTGTATGTGTAATTCAATGAATTTAGATGGATTGTGAAAGCCAGATTACCTTTATTTATTCAGATATTCATACTTAGTTCACTTATGTAAACGCGTCCATTTAGTAAATTGTTGTTTATCGGTAAACATTGTTTATCTAGCTCACTAAATTCGCTCATGTAAAAAAATGTGGAGATTAAATTTTAGTACTAATTAACTATTTACAATGCTACGTGCGTTTAAAAAATGTATATTTATTAAGTAGTTTTCTGTTTTTTTCTTCTCTTATGTACTTGCATGCAACAGTTTATAAAGTAATAAATTATCTATGTTTAAAGTCATTTGTTATAAAAATAAGAAAATAAAATTAAAATTATAAAAAAAAAGTTCTTACTTGGTGTTTAAATTTTACGTTTCACGTAAAACTGTCACTGAATAAATAAATAAAAAACGTATGCCGCCGTAATATATTATTTACATGTATAATCACGTGCCTCGATGTAAACAAACCGGTCCTATGCGCACGGTGTCAGTGTAACGGAAACTGGTTAACTCACCGTTTTCACAGGTATATCCCCATTCGTTGTCTGCCATTATCACTTTACTGATGTCACTGACGACGACTCGAGTATAGGTGTCTTTTGAGGTGAATGTGAGACGCGTGTCGACTGAATGCACGGGTGAGCGTGTCCGAACCGTGACTGCGTGCGAGTGTGAGGCGCCTCCGGTTTATGAAGGGGCGGCGAGAGCGACGCTGAGCGGAGGCGGGCGCGGGTGCTGGCGCTGAGGAGGCCGCGGGGAGGCACTGCCGCACGCTAGCGCTCCACCGCTGCACTGCGCTCGCGACCACCGCGCGTCACACGCCCGCGTACCACTGCGCCCCACCGGCTTTCTACACGCATACAACTCATAATTACTATTTATTTACTCATTAAATACGTTATCACATGCCAATGAATATCAAACTCGACGACTTATTAAAACATCTAACACCGTCGTATCATTTCAATGTCACAATAGAGACACTCTGTATACTTTAGCTGTTTCCACAAAAAAAATGTAATTAATTAGTTTCATGCTACAAAATGGTTTTTGTTTATTATGAAATAAAAAATGTATCCTTGAGTACTAAAAATTATAGCGTATATAATATTATAACATAATAATGAGTTAAAAAATCATCGTTAATTGTTTCTACACTGTCGCTAAATCTACTTACTGATTTTCTAGACGAAAGCAACGCATAATTTTTAATTAGGATTTTAAATGAAAAGCACAGTTTATAGTAAAAACTACATCTTCCTTTCAGTATGAAATACATTGTGATTTTTACGAGGCTAACGTGAAGTATTATAGAAAACTTAAAACTTCTTTTGCAACGAACATACAAAAGAATTCAACGCATATGTGTTTCGTGAACCTAAAATTTCTTAGTAATTTATCATAAATCTGTCGGTATTATACAAGTTTATTCTACTAAATTCATTTTCATTTATTGAAGAAACACATTAGGAATATTTTCGTAAATATTTTTATAGTTATTTTTTTATCTGCTGTTTATTTGACCACTACGAAGAAATTACGTAAGTGCAATATTTTCGGAAAAAAATATATATTTATATAACAGAGATTACGGTAAATAATCGCAATCTGTAATTATGTATTATATTAAATTATATATTATATACATATATTTAATAATGTTTAATTGCATTATTATACAATTACAGATTATTTTATAATAATTATTAATTTCGACGTTTCCAATACTTTAAAATTTTTCATTTCACAGACGATTAAATACATCCAAATGAAAACTAACTCGATATTCATGCCGTTTTCATTTTTAGGGGAAGTTAATCATAATCTTTTATCATTTGAGACAGAGAAACTGGTGTGAGACCGCGGTCACCTCCCGTTTTCCTCTCTAACTCCCAAATTCTTAACCAACGTGTTTCTATGACGAATATTAGTAGCATACAAAGTAATGATCACACGGGTGGTAAAAATGAGAATGGTGGGAAATTTATAATGTTTCATTTAGCAAAATTTTAAATGAAACGTATGCGAAATTAACGTGATTTTTATTTGGTGTTTTATTTAAGCTAAGACGATATTAATTCATTAAATATTATGCTTATGAGATATAAAAAAACATAAAAATGATTTATATGTTTTATATATTGTTTTTAAAAGAGATACTTCAACTTACCTAATGTGGATGACTGTTTGGTTATTGAAACATTTTGTATTTTTTTTATCTGTCCAATTTCATAATTGATAGCACATAACATCATATTTGACCTCAACGATAAACTATGTAATACCTCGTATTTGACCTCAACGATAAACTATGTAATAAATACATCGTATTTGACCTCAAAGATAAACTATGTAATACATCGAATATAAATCTACATCGTTAAGATAACTGTAATTTAGTGCAGTGAGTGACCGATTGATCGAAACATAATGAAGAAATTATGTTTAATCACACGCGGTCTTTAACACGTAACCGTTAATATGCGAAATAAAGTCGTCTTTTGTTTTTATTCTTGATATTTCTTTTTTAGTTCATTTAAATTTTCTTTTTTTACTGGTGGTAGGACCTCTTGTGAGTCCGCACAGGTAGGTACCACCACTCGGGCTATTTCTGCCGTGAAGCAGTAATGCGTTTCGGTTCGAAGGGTGGGGAAGCCGTTGTAACTATACTTGAGACCTTAGAATTTATGTTTCAAGCTGGGTGGCGCATTTACGTCGTAGATGTCTATTGGCTCCAGTAACCACATAACACCGGGTGGGCTGTGAGCTCGTCCACCTACATAAGCAATAAAAAAAAGTTTTTTTATTCAAATAAAACATATGAAAGATCATAATTATTGGTACTATGATAAACAAAAATCAACGGTGAATAAAGAGCGCGAAATTGCAAGTTCAGTAAAAGTGGTATTTCCAAATAGTCACATACTCGCACGCCAAATGATCCGTAGAGCCCTTACATAGGATACGCGAAGCAATAGAACGTAGCAGTAATAAAACAAATTTAAACAATTGATTACTTTTACATTAAAAATTGTCTTTTAATGTAAATATCATTAGATTTTTTTTTATGTTTGAATTGCCGAAGTACCCATAAAAAATTCAATCGAATGAATGTCATAAGGTTATTAGAGATAGGCGCTTTCCTGAAATGATAGTCTCAAAAAATGAATCGAGAATCACTTACATAAGTACTTGAAAGTTGAAAAATAGCAGCTTTATATTTAATTAGTTTTGAAAAATAATCCGTTACAATATGTGTCTACTTCAAATATCATTTACTGTAAAAGTGTTTTTAGAAAAAAACAATGTAAGTGCAATGTATACAAAAATACTTAATTCAAAATAACTGATTTTAAAGTCGGTATTTTATTTAAATCGGGTATATATATGTACGTATATTGTGATATGCACTCAGGATATTTCGCTTATTATTGATGTACAAGGTTCATTTAATATAAAATAGGAATTGGATAACTTCAAACTTCAAAATTAATGCGTTTACTCCTAAAAATACCCACGGGCCTCACTACATTTCTTGCCTTCAGTAAGCCCTTCTGTTAGTGAACTTTAAAATAAACATCATTCAGCTTAGTGAGTAAACAGCTAATGTTTTTACATCATACAATGTTTGCAAGACAAGTTGTGCCAAACAGGTAAACCACAGCGATTATTCCAACTTAAAGTAGAGATACAGTAATGGCTTGGAAATTACACTTCATTTTCTAATCTAAAAGATTTTTATGAATATTGTTGGAGTTTGTATGTGTAAGTAATGGCAGGCAACGCTTGTCACATGTGAAGTAACAGTTTTCGAATATTGGAATGCTTATTTAAATGTTTTCTTCTCTTCAGTGATGACAGGGACTTTTCATCTAGACACGGACATTGCAGCATCTTAGGGTTTTATTAAATTAAAATATTGTAACGGTGTTATAGTGTACAAAGTGTTTGCAATATAATTATATTAACTACTAGCGGCCTGCTCCGGCTCCGCTCGGGTCTTTAACAAAAATTTCAAAGATATTTGACGTTGTTTTATTTTTTAAAATAAAAGAACACTTATTGCGGCATAACTATAATAGTTAGACATATGCTGGCACGACACTTTTTGTAAATAATACGGTGGTCTACAAAGTCCCGTACATTATTTTATTCTATCATCAATAGTTTTCGCAGGGCACGCGATGTAACGAATATTTTAGGTAATTTTTTTACACCTTGGGTTACATTATTGGAGTTTTAGTAAGGATCCCTATTTTTTTTCAAAAAAGATCATAGCCTATGTCACTCGGGAATAGAGTAGCTTCCAAACAGTGAAATAATTCGGAGCCTATTCAATACAAACAAACAAACAAATCTTTCCTCTTTATAATATTAGTATAGATGACGCAGAGTGTTTATCAAATAGCCCCTCACCTACAGAACCCAATCCCATCAAATTTAACCATCCAACAAATATGTTTTAAATAAATTGAATTAAATCATATAAACAAAATCGATAATAAGTGAAATTTCGTTTTGTATCAAAAAATAAACACTGTATTTGTACGTGGGGATTGTTGTTAACTAACGTATTCTATCGAGATTTCAATTCTTTAGAAGGGTTCAGTACAAATTGAGATAAATCAATCAATTCTAATGCTGTGAGCGAATGTTATATTAATCTCTTTTAAGGTGATCGGAGTTCACAGCGACACAGGATTTTGGTGTATAGTCTCCAAAAAACGATGACACCATCTCGATCTAATGGGTGTCGATTTCATTTTTCTCTCCCAACACAACGCTATACGAATACGCTCTAGTTTTCGATCATGAAGTTGTAAAGATACAAAAATAAGTACAAAAAAATAAGCTAGAAAACAATAGATTTTTTCTTTTTAAAAATATATATTTTGTAATGATGAAGTATCATAAAATCGCAAGAGTGGATAACACCATCTTACCTATTTTTGCCGCTAAGCGTTCCAATTTTAAGGATGAGGCAGCCGTTATACAATACAAGTGAGACCTCGACCTCCAGTCTCCAGGTGGAATTCACTTCGTTATGTCATGGGCTCCGGTAACCATTTGATACCAGATGAGCCGTGAATTCATTACTAAAAAAGAGAAAATAACTAAATTATCGACTAATTTCTCACATAAAATTAAACAAGAAGAACACTATTTATCCTTACCATATTAAATAAAAGTATATATATTTGTATAATGTATTATAATATAAAGTAAGTATATGTATGTATGTATATATATGTGTGTGTATATTTATATGTATATATTATTATATGTAATGTTTACTGTATGCACTAGGTTTGTGTTCCTAATTCTTCTTTCCTTTTGCGGGCCTACTAGAAGAGATTTCAACATGAAATAAATAGTGCCCTTGTACTCTGTATCCTTATTGTCGAGTTTCTTCTAACAGCTGTGTGTACAAAATATATAAAAAAAAAAAATACGAGTAATATCTGTAAAAATGCCAATGATTTTGCAACCTACATCGGGTCCACTCATATTTCATTCCTCATACTAATTTTTGCTTTGTTTTCATTCCACCTACGTGCTATTCATGTTGAACTGTTATTCCTGTAATAGATATTATTAGCAATATCTTTAAAAGTCATAAAACATAAGTGCTTTGAAAAGAGATCGGAAAACACAACAATATCATCTTTCAATCAAGGTTTATGTCTATTTGCTTTTTACTAAAGTGAATTTTTATGTTTATCGCAATAGTAGACTTGTTTGGAAGTAAATAATCAAAGTTTCCGCAATTTTGATTAATAAAAAGTTTTCGAGATTTTGCTGTATCGGAAACAAATAGCATGTCGAAATATTTTTTAAGCCAAAGAATTTATTATTGAAGCGACGCTCGCTTTGTGCTTTTCATGAGCTTTTCATTAAATACGAAAGCAGGAGACATTTGAACTAACCTCCCATCTATACGAAGAATGACAAGAAATAAAGAGCAAATAACGATTTAGTCCTCAGTAGAAAATATATTTAATGATAACTTGTCATATATTTAAACTTAACTAAGGAATTTTTGCAGCTTTAATTTGTCAGAATACACTAAATATCTATTATTACTGTGATGATATTTTAAACTTAATCAGATATTTAAAATGTATATTTTATAAGTTAGTTTCTATCACTACATAGTATAAAACAAAGTCGCTTTCTCTGTCCCTATATCTGTCTCTATGTATGCTTAAATCTTTAAAACTACGCAACGAATTTTGATGCAGAATTTTTTAATAGATAGAGTGATTGAAGAGGAAGGTTTATGTGTATAATAACATCCATTAAATAGTGGAGAAATCAATAATAAATTACAGTTTCCGAAACGAAGCAAGGGCGGCTCGCTAGTTATAAATAATTATTACATTGAACAATTAATTGCGTAATGGGTCATTCACGTCTTTGAAAATGAAATGGAGCTCTCGTACTCAAGTTTCAACTTAGTAGGGGGGGGGGGGAGAAGTCTGAAACGATCTGACGATTGAGTTGTTATGCAAACATGCACGTAATTACATCGACTAGTTTTGAACTACTTTCAATCGCTTTGTGATGTGTATGGAATTAGGTAGCACGTAACACAAGGCAGCTTTGACGCGGTCTGTCCATACGGAAATAAAAAATACACCTTTGACAGCTACTTTTAATTTGAAAAAGCCTATTTCTATTTCCAAACTGATACCGAATTTTCGCTGTCAATTTAACTTCTTTTCAACTTACATGACATGAACAATTGATTTAAATGAATTTATATATTATTTTTGTTATTAAATACGTTTGATGTGTCTACTATTAGTTTTTCTGTAGATGATGTTAGAAGGAAAACTTTTTTCTGCTTATACGGCCAGATCGTTTTCTGTCACTATAACTAACAACAGTCCCGTACACAAACATTCGACGAGTAGAGTAACAAACGGGTAAAGAGTTTCAAAAATGCGTCAGAGGAATACGATTCTTTTAATCACCCTACTTCATTTTAAAATTTAATTAAAATGAGAAAATAAATAATTTTCACAATAAAATAGTATTGGGAGATTTCAATTACAAACGCAATATAATTGATTATTACTGTAAATGCATTTGTGCCCAGACGGTATATGTTCTAAATGTTTTTAAAATTCGAAAAAAGTTTTCCGAAAAAGAAAATAGAAATAGGGTATTCACAGACTTACGAGACGATCACCCTAAAAATTATAGAAAGATGTATTAACAGGAAAACGACAGCTAGTATTAAATACCTCAAAATGTGTTTTTTGTGTTTTTTTTTTTAATTTGGTAACTTTTCCTCCTAAGTTGAGCACTGTGGCGTTCCGGTTTACGCTCGCTTTTACATATAGTATTTAAAATGTCAATATTACAAAATCAATCTAAAAGCCTAAGAGTGTTTTAATTATATGTATATTTTTATTGCCCGTGCAGGCAGACGAGCATACGACCCACTTATGGTGAGTGGCTACCGTCGCCCATGGACTTCAGTAATGCCAGGGCAGAGTCAAGCCGCTGCCTACCGTTAAATACATACGATAATCGCCTTATCGTTGCCGCCGCTGATTACTCCCCGAATCCTGATCACGCAGGAGCAAGTCACCGTCGTCGCCCTAGATACGTCCTTACGGATCTATCAGATCCAATAACTCTTGCATTAGATACCTTCAGCTCTAACACTAGGAGCAGGCTGAGGAACCCCGGTAACCGTACTCGTCGAACTCGACAAAGAGGTCGACGTGTAACCTAACCCATGCATCAGCCCGCTGAGTTTCTCGCCGGATCTTCTCAGTGGGTCGCGATTCCGATCCGGTAGCAGATTCATTCGCGAAGCAATTTCTCTTGAGTTTTTAGGTCTCCTTCGGAGGCGCTCGGGCAGTTGTTAGCAAATCTCACCCCTCCTGGCTGAGCTCCTTTGCTCGCCCACCTGTCTTGGTGAAGGTGGAAAGGCCTCCGGGACAACAGTAATATTTCAATCAGTCAAAAAAAAAAAAAATTACATACACTTACTAACCTAACTAAATAACTAATTTACAGGTCGTAGGACTTATTGTGAGTCCGCGCGGGTAGGTACTACCACCCCGCCTATTTCTGCCGTGAAGCAGTAATGCGTTTCGGTTTGAAGGATGGGGCAGCTGTTGTAACTATACTTGAGACTTTAGAAGGGTGGGTGGCGCATTTACGTTGTAGATGTCTATGGGCTCCAGTAACCACTTAACACCAGGTGGGCTGTGAACTCGTCCACCCAACCAAGCAATGAAAAAAACACAAAAAAAAAATTTATTACACTTACTAACCTGCTCCGCTCTCGCTCATCGACCCGAATGAATCATGGCCTCCGCCCCATTATAAAAATTCGCCACTGATTATGCTTTTGCTATACCTAATCATGGTTAGAAACATTTTTTTACTTTCACAACGAAGGAACAATATCGTGAAATAAAAACGAAATACACAAAATTTACAAATTATCGTAATTACTAGTGGCGGGGCGTATTATAAGCCCGGCCAGGTCCTTCGTCGTGCCTATTTTAGCCACGAATCAGTTACGAATTCTGGTTCAAAAGCTAGTTTAAAAGTTGTAAAATATAATTATGCCTTTCACTTGATATCTCAGAGGATATGTGGGAACATTCACGTTGTTTTGTGTATTGAATCCGGAACCCTTTAACACCAAAAAAATCTTGAGATCCACGTAACGATAAGACTACTGATAATAGACTAATTCGTGAATATCCTTTTGTATCATGAAACAATGCTGGATCCTTTTTTGTGGAAAGATTTTTGCTAGCCTTGACAAAAATAGTTAAAGTATTTACACTATTTCGAATGTGTTTCAATTATGTGGAAATATACTATTAGTTAATACCTGTTATCTTCTCAACGGGCTCAAAATTATTGCTGAGATTACTATGATGATTGTAAATACAAAATTTAAAAAAATATGTTTATAAACTAACACGTACAATTTTAAAATCTTATTAAGGCTTTTTAACATAATCTAAATTACTTTTTCGGTTTAATATTATACCGCATTTGATATTTTTGTTTCATGATTTTCGAAGTTTTGGACACTCTAGAGCCCATGAATGACTTAGTGTAAAAGTAGTATGGTGTCATTGACCGAAATTCTAACTCTAAGTTATAAAATACATCTCTTGTTCTACCCGTATCCACCCAATGCTGAGTGTAGATCTCTTCGAATACACACCGTTCTCTTCAGTCTTTTGCCTTTCTCATCCAGTCTCTATAATCTCTACCAACTACTTTGACCAGGTCATCGGTCCACCTCGTTGGCTGTCTGCCCACGTTACGAAGTCCAATACTCCAGTACTTTTGTGCCCCACCGATTGTCAGTACGTAAATAATATAGTACATTGTGCACCAAGGGAGAAAAGTTCCTCCCGCGTGTAAAAAAAAACAATTTAGCTGTTTTTCAATTTTTAAATAAACTACTACAAATTGAATAAGAACTGTCTGATGAACTCATCTTTGTTTAATACTTCACTATTAAATTTTATTGCCATTTGTTTATTTCACTTATACACTAAACACAATATTGCAAATTACCCGAGCACAACAATGGCGGAGAATTTTAGGTGCGTGAGAGCAGACGTAGACACTAACGCGCATGCGCACTTGTACCCAGGGAGAAAATGTTACACTTTCTTCCCTGTACAGCGGGAGGAAAAGTTACACTTTCTTCCCTGTACAGCGGGACGAAAACCGAACTTTCGGTTTTCGTCCGAAAAAGGTAGGAGAAAGGCTCTGTCTGACGGTTAATTTACTCGCCCAGCCCTTGATGGAAATGATTCGTTGCTAATAATAATGTTTGCATAGGTACGTAACTTAAAAAAATCGTAAATCATTATGCGATACAGATATTAGCTACAGTTACAAATTCTATTCAAATATTTAAAATGCGAAAATGTCCGTGGCGCACATAATTAATTATATGTATATCTATCTATCTATCTATATATCTATGGCACGTGAAAATTAAATATGGTACATAGGTCTTGTCTCGCCTCTAAGAATATTTTCAGCAATATTCATATCTTTAGCGTATTAGCGGTCATTACTCACGTATCTTTCAATCATTCTTTTTATTTAACCAAGTTTTTTTCCTATTTCCATATTAATCCGCTTTAATTCGCTCAAAAATGACGATATACCCTTGGATTCCTTAATTTAATTTATAGTACCAAGCTAACTCTTTTATCACATTCACTGCCTTTCGATTATGAAATCACGAACTTTGCTTAGTATATTAGGTTTTCCCATTTTAATCTTTCAAAGAAATATATTTCATGTCAATTTATCAACACTATTGTATATTTTAACCCCGCCGTTTTTTAGGTTTTCCCATTTTAATCTTTCAAAGAAATATGTTTCATATCAATTTATCAACACTATTGTATATTTTAAACCCGCCGTTTTAAACTAAAACCAAATAATCCAGCAGTCCCTAAGTCGAACTCGATGATTAATTGGTCATGATTTCATCTTCAGCCTCATCATGGTCTTGATTATTTTTCCTGTCAAGTACAAAAATTATAATAACGCAATAGCTTGTTACTGTAAATATGTCTTCGGTGTTGTGAATTTTGAAAATAAGTGTGTTTATCGTATAACGATGATTCATAGTATTTAAATTTATTTTGTTTCATTTTCAACATTGAAGTAAATTTTAAGTTTATCACTTCTCTTTATTGCCTTTATCGTAGATGAGGTCATTATTTAATAAGTAACCAACCTAAAAAAAGGAGAAGGTTCTCAATTCGATTGTTTCGTTTTATCTGCGTTATTCTCTGTGAACTGATTTTGAAAGTTCTTTATTTGAAAGATGGTGCTTCGCAAGTGGTCCTATTTAAATTTTACCAAAATCTGACCACTAGTTTTTCACTCATCGTTAATAATAAATATTTAATTAACTTGGACTGCATAATGAAAATATAATTTTGTTTTGTTGATCTCGGTTTACTTTTTTTTTTCCTACCTATTCTAGTTACCTCGAGGGGCTATTCTAGATTCATCGAATTAGTAGGTGAGCTCTCGGGGCTCAAACCTGACGACGTTGCAAACACTAACCCTAGTGAGAGTAGTGCTTCGCAGAATCTACCACCGGATCGGAGACATGATCCACCGAGAAGATCCGGCGAGAAACTCAGTGGGCTGTGGCTGTGGGTTAATTTACTCGCCGAGCCCTTCGTGGCAAGCGACGGGTTCGACAAAAACCGACCCGACAGCATGGCGATTTTATCCCATCTAGCCCGGTCATAGTCAGCTGAAAGGACAGGCGGATTGAAGAAATTGTTCAGATACTATTTTCAGTGCTAACTTACACAATACAAATACTAAGTACGCGTCTTAAGTTATTAGCGACCACAGCCATTTATTCTTTTTAATATTAACGGCGGTGTTCCGAGCGCGCATAATTTATTGAACTTTAGCACGGCGCACGTACATTGTGTGTAAATCTACCTGTCAACAGTGACGCCTTACCTGGACCTGTACAAAAGCCAAGTTTTTAATTTATTTTTCTATTGTAGTATTGTACGATTTGCAAATTACAATCGTTGAGCTCCGATAAGGCGGAGTTCAAGCTTGTGAAAAAATATGCAAGATTCAGAATTAAAACAGTTTCGTTTTACCAAGATTTAGTTTTTTTTTTTATTGCCCTTGTAGGCAGACGAGCATACGGCCCACCTGATGGTGAGTGGTTACCGTCGCCCATGGACTTCAGCCAGGGGCAGAGCCAAGCCGCTGCCTACCGCTTAATACTCTCCACAAGCCGTTATTATTATTTATATTATTATAGTTATTCGTCGATTGATTTTGCTTGCTTTCTTTCCTAACTAACTCGTTATTACATACTCTACATTTACTAAGTATAATTAAATATTTTGCAGACAAAACTAGTCGAGTATTCAAAAATCAGTTTTTTTTTTCGATTAATGTGAATTTTTATACATTAATTAATGGCAATTAAACAACAAAAAACCAGAAATACGATCTTGAAACAAAGTACAAATGTATGCTCTAATGAACTCTCTATTTTTACCAAGTGCTTTAAGTTACTTGAAAAATACATACATAATTTCAAATGTATCTTATGAACGAAAAACTTGCTTGTTGCGTGTTTGGATGTGTGTGATATTTTTACTAAAAATTTGTTTGGTGGTCAAGTAAAACCCAGCCGTACCATCGCTATGATAAATGCATGAAACTCATCCGTTTACTGTAACGACTAACGCTCTACCATTCGTAAGTTTGGTGTACTAAACGTTAGAAAGGTTTTTGTTATAGTCATTGTAGGTATAGGTATAGCATACGTAGCACAGGTATATCATATGGGCCACCTGATGGTGAGTGGTTACCGTTATTTATGAATATCAGCAATGCCAGGGTGACTGGCCAAGCCGCAGCCTACGAAATGTTCATGCGAAGTGTGACTGACGAAGTGCCAACAACAACAGTAGGTACAGACTTTGAGTTCAGTCTGATAAGCGTAGCCTGATCTCTAAAAAACACGAAACACAAATATTCTTATCTTATAATAATTAGACGAATTATTTATTAAAATAGTACAAACTGCCCCAAAATCTAGATTTCCTACAACATTAAAACAAGCATGATAACTACCTTATCACGTATTATGCGCCGCGCGATACATCTCAATCAACGTCTCGCTTACTAGTTAAGTCATTACATAACGTCTTGTTCATAAATTCATATTATTTATACCCTGATATCAATCACTATCTATAGCCAAAGAATACTAATGTACTTTTTGACAAAGCATAAAAAAAACTCATTGGTATTATTGAAATGTTTTATTCTTTATTCACTATAAATTTAAGTTAAATTATTACACCTAAAGTTGTTTTACATGTTTTAAATTTAATTTAGTCACAATTTAAATACAATAATTGAATACTTGTTACATAAAATAATAATAAATCGACTAGTACGTTTCCATGTTCTTTAGAATTCGGTAACTAAGTTGAGAACCAATTATATAACTGGAAATTAGCAAGAAAATTATAATCTATAATACTTTAAGTTAATTATTCAGATTAAAATGCATTAATTCGTAAATTATGTTCCTTGAAGACGAAGGTATAATGACTATACCGACTAACCACATAAACTACAAAAATATTTTGGCAAGATGATGCTGTTTACAAACTACCAAATTAAGTTAAATTGGATTAATTAAAATAGATTGGATTAAACTAAATTAAATTGAATTAATTTAAATTAGACTAAAGTTGTGCGAACTGGGTCCAAAATTTATTGGCGATACCTTAGCCATTGTTATTATCAAACTACACTGAAACAGACCTACATAATTTAGTTATTTACTACGAAATGCTCGAGTTGTCAGACTCTGACAATTTTGTAAATATCAGTCTTTTAGCGATATTTCTGTTAATCTTAGCATATGCTTTAGTTGAATCAACTGCAATATGTTTATACTACGGAGAGGTCAATGACGTCAAATGACTTCCTTTTTCCCGTTTGACGTTTGTATCGACGTAATCGACAACTTCCCTAGTTGTCCTCCGGCGCAGTTACACTGGCCAATGTTCTGTTGGCACTTGGCAGTCGTTAGTTATCCACACATACCAAAGTATCGGAGTACTATATTTTCTATCAACCTATCGTCTCTAAGTCAAAATTGAATTGTATTTTCAACTGTTGACATAAGAATCGATCTAATATAGTAAGTTAGTTACGTTTTTAATGTTAATCTTTGAAACATTAGTGACACATCTAAGCGTAACCGCAACTTGATTTCATACTGTAACACGTCATAGGCGTAGTCATTTTGGCCGAAGGACTAGTTTGTCTGCGTCTTGACTTCAATTAAGAGGAGTCATTTCTATGAATTTCCACGTAGTCGACTACCTCCCAGTTGTCTTCAGGTTCATCGGGTAAACTTGGAGGAAATGCGCCTCTCGTAAGAGGCACTCCATGGCTGTCTAAAGATAAATATTCTCGTACGGCCGCCTGGGCGGCTTCATCATCAGGAGTGGTCAAAGCACGAGCGTTAAACGACCCGCCAATGTCCTGAGATGGCAACTCCCAAATGTGGTATTGCGTTGACATCTTGAAATTCTGTAAACATACACAATAATGGTACATGATTTGAATGCGAGACATTATTTTACTATAGTTATTAGGTACTAGCTGTACCCGTCCGCTTCGCTGGGCATTTAAAATTAACATTATTATTTCCCACCCCCACAAAAATTATCGTCATTAACGCCCCCGCAACTGGTGTAGGGAGTCCAACGCTCCTATAAATATTAGCCTATCCATTAACTACATGTGTTTTCTACATGGATACCAAGTTTCAAGTCAATCGGATGTATGGTTCAGTAGTTATAACGGAACATCCGTAAAAACCACTGTAGATTTATATATTAGTATAGATAGTTATTGAATCTTATTTTAGGTTTTGTTGTTTACCAATTGAGTGTTTTTGTATTCTCATAAGCTTTAGTAAATTCAATTGAGTACAGATTTCGTGTTTATGTATGCTTACAGTTTTTTGAAGAATATATTGAAAAGCTATATAGATCCATGTGAAAATGTAAATGAAAGACTATCAAAGTTCTGAAACGCTCTTAAATGTTGATCTCATTAAAATTTATAAAATGGTGTACTCTCTTCTAGCATGAAATAAGAAAGCAAATAAATTCATAATTAAAACTTCTTTTACAGTTGAATCTCGCGGTTTTTATTGTCGTCATATTATTGCCGACGCTACGAATACTTTATTGTCTTCGTGGTCATGGACGGATTGCATGTATGGTGCGCGAGGTCATCAAAATGATGGTTGACGCTTATATAACAAGATCCTTTTATCGTAAACATGAAAACCCATGTCAAACAAACTGCCAAACCACAAGATCCTATTAGTCTGTTTTGTGTGAAATGAAACGTAACTAAGTGTCTATTTAAAAATAAAAGTATAACACCTCAGTCGTCCGTGGCCACGAAAACTGTTTATAATGACAATAAAAAAACGCGAGATTAAATCGTAAAAGTAGGTTTAATTAGTTAAGTCTACGAATCGCGAAACCGTTTGGTTTAAAAACTAAATAATTTTATTATTATATAACTGAACAGATTTTTTTCTTTTCGTTGATAAACTGGATTTGTGGATAATTTTTTTTATTATTATTATGGGATAGTGAAAATAAAGGTCAACATGCGAATCAGAAGTTAACCAAAAATGGTTTTTAAATATTATATAACATATTTAAGACACAAAAGGATTCTCTTCCATAATAATTGTGGACTGGAAATTTGGTATCGACAACAAATTGTTGCTTGAAAAACTATGACGAATTTTCTCAAATGGCCTTTCAGCAAAACCGTCTGTTACAGTCCATTACCTATTTCAATCAATCTCATTTCTAGTTGCCGCAAATGATGCAAACCTTCGCTTAGCAGTGCCGCGTATAGAGACACAGTACAATACGTAGCCTTGTGTACTTCCGTTCATTAGTATGACATTAACATTTCCAGTAAAGCTACTGTTGTAATAGGTTATCTAACGTGTTAGTTCGAATATTAAGATATGGTCAAATAACATAGGTATTTTTTTTTACTTTATTGATACAAGTTTGCTTTACCAAAATAAATAAACAATCCATCAGCTTGTTTTTTTCAGATAATTTAATTTTCTTCTGTCGCTATAGGAAGACGTGAATGCAATTTATTATTTAATAACAGTCTGCCTATCTGATTAGAAGATACTGGTGGACCCCGAACTAATACTTCCACTTAATTAGTTGCAGTATTAGACGATTCTATATTTACATTCAAATATAAATAGGCAAACAGAATAATTTCGTATAATATTTCTTTTACATACGAGAGTTATTCAATAAATAGTGATAACGCGATACATTCTACTTGGGACAAAAAATATTACTATGTATAGCCCAATATTAGATATAATAATAATAGCAATTAAGTCAATATTGTTTTTTAAATATAGAAGTCATTTGTTTGCTTCGGGTCGAAAAATGTTCATAGAAATAAACAAAATTGAAATTCGCGCGGTAATAAAATATCTGACCTTTTTTTTTTTTACTACGGAACTGGTAAATCAAGACTTGAGAGCTACATTAGGGGTTCATGCTCCATCATATTCTATGGTTGAGCGTTGGTGTACTGAGTTCAAGTAAGGAAAAATTTCCTTAGCGACGACTCCCGCACGGGTCGCCCTACATCAGTAGTGACTGACCAAAATATTTAAAAAGGTGAAAACATTATCTTGGCGGATCGTCGTGTTAGTGTTTGTTTTATAGCAGAAGAAATGAAGATTTCTAAACGAAGTGTCCATAATGTTAGTGAATAACATTAACAACCATATGGTAGATATAAATGAAAAAAGTGACACCGCGCTGGGTGCCTAGAATACTTTCTGAATCACAGAAACTGAGAATTCCACAAAGCTGTTTGGGTTTGGTACAACGAGATCTTGACCGATTTTTGGCTCGATTGAGTACAAAAATATCTATGAATAAACCATGGCTTCACCATTATAATCCGGAAACGAAAAAACAATACACGAATTGGAAGAGACCGTCATCTTCAACTCCGAAGAAATTTAAGGTGATTCCATCCACCCGTAAGATCATAGGCTGTTTTTTTCTGGAACAGCCCTAGGATGGTAATGATCGAATGCCTTGATCGTGGAGCCGTTCTTACGGGGACTTTGTACGCTGGACAAATAATAAAGTTTGGTAAGTAAATATGCAAGCATCGACTTAGCAATCTCGCTAAAGTTCTTTAGTTTCATTAAGATAAAATACAACAATAGGTACTAAAATAATAATTAAATAAAATAATTTCAGAATTAATATTAATTAATTAATAATTCAAGAATTATTTTATATTTTCAACTTAAAATTTCGTAGAATTTCGACCACTGAATTTACAGTTTATGAATATATATCTAAAACGAGCAAGCGAGATTTTTGTTTTATTTTTGTTTCGCATGGTAGTTCATCCAGTCAGTCCATATCCCATCCATCCCATCAGGCGTATTGTAGCTGTACTTTGCGCGTTTAATATTTAGACAAATTTATTCCTTCATCATGTTGCTGTTGGTCATCGAAGGCTGTTTGCCTCAGATTTTGAACCACGGTTCAGACACTTTAAGGGTTACTTTATCGGCGCAGACCAGTTTCCGGCCCATCTGATACCAAACAGTAACCGAAACCCGTAAGTATATTAAGTAGTAAGTAGATAAGTATCACCAATCTCCGACATGTATAAAATCATAACCGCTTAATCTTACCTATACCTTGTTTATTTTGATATGATCTAGTAATATATACCTAGTCTTGCCATAAATACTGAGACAAAGGAAGAATAAAAAAAATTATTGCAAATAACATTTATTACTTTTACAGTGTGTTAGTTTAATGCCTAGTCAAGTCATAAGTATTGTTACACAGTAAAAACTTTTCGTTTAGAATGCTGGCCACAAAAAAGTTTATTGAATTCGAATTTCGAATTGTTCATGAAAATAAAAATGTATATTTTTAGAATTTTACTCATTTTTAAATATGGAGTGGACGCTTAAAGAAGACCGTGTTGCAGTTATTGCGTTGCATCGTTGCGGTTACGCGCCAATTCAAATTTTTAACATACTGAAAATTTTTAATATAACCTAAAGATTCGTTTATCGTACCATCAAACGATACAATGAAGACTCTAGTTTAGATGACAGGTCAAGAAGTGGTCGCCCTCGGTCTGTTAGGACTCCAGCAGTGATAAAAGCTGTGAAGGCGCGAATTCAAAGAAATCCCAAACGTAAGCAGAAACTGTTGGCCCTTCAGATGGGGTTAAGCAGAACCACGGTGAAAAGGGTGTTAAATGAAGACTTAGGGCTTCGGGCATATCGAAGAAAAACAGGACATCATTTGAATGCTCGTCGAATGGACCTGAGACTGAAGAGATGCCGCGCTTTATTGAAGCGGTACGCGGGAAAAAAATATCAGGAAATTCTTTTTTCAGATGAAAAAAATTTTACCGTAGAAGAGAGCTACAACAAACAAAATGATAAGGTGTACGCACACAGTAGTGAAGAAGCGAGCAACCGTATTCCACGTGTCCAACGAGGTCATTTTCCATCTTCGCTCATGGTATGGTTGGGAGTTTCTTATTGGGGCTTAACAGAGGTACATTTTTGTGAGAAAGGTGTAAAAACGAATGCAGTTGTGTATCAAAATACAGTCCTGACGAACCTTGTGGAACCTGTTTCTCATACCATGTTCAATAACAGGCACTGGGTATTCCAACAAGATTCGGCGCCAGCTCATAGAGCGAAGAGCACACAAGACTGGCTGGCGGCGCGTGAAATCGACTTCATCCGGCACGAAGACTGGCCCTCCTCCAGTCCAGATTTGAATCCGTTAGATTACAAGATATGGCAACACTTGGAGGAAAAGGCGTGCTCAAAGCCTCATCCCAATTTGGAGTCACTCAAGACATCCTTGATTAAGGCAACCGCCGATATTGACATGGACCTCGTTCGTGCTGCGATAGACGACTGGCCGCGCAGATTGAAGGCCTGTATTCAAAATCACGGAGGTCATTTTGAATAAACTTTAGTGTCATAAGAATCTATGTTTTGTTAAGTTCATTTTGGTATATGAATGGTTATATAATGATAAACTTGTTTCAATTATTTTACATTAAACATATGACAGAATTTATGACCTGACTAGGTATATAAATATAAAACAATTTAAAGTATAAAAAGCTTATTCGAAGTGGTCCCCATTGGCTGCAATACAGTCCTTTAAACGTTGAGGCGAGCTATGAATAGAATACTACGAATAGAGCAAGCCGTACTCTCTAAAACTGACCATAAATCATGATCCAGTGGATTAAGATCGGGACTAGACGACGGCCAGTCTTCAGCTCTGATGAAGTCCCGAAACGTTCGTTTCCAACCAAGACTGCGTAGACCGAGCTTTATGACCTGGCGCCGAGTCTTACTGGAAGGACCATTCTTGATTATTGAACATGGTGTTGTTAAGGGGCTTCACTACCTTCTCAAGAATGGTATCTTGATACACCGGTGCCGATGTTTTGATACCTTTTTCAGAAAAGTATGGCTCAGTCACTCCTTCATAACTAATACCTCACCAAACCATCACTGAAGTCGTATAGTGCCCACGTTGCACACTGTCGACTAATTGGGAAGCTTCCTTAGAGCTTTGAGCATAAATACGGTCATTTTGTTTGTTAAAATGTTGAACAATTGTAAAAAATTTCTCATCCGTAATCAAAAAATTTCTATGACCTCCCTTTGCGTACCGCTTCAGTAGTTGTTTCGATTTTACCACCCTATTCTCTTTTAAATTATCAGTTAAGAAATGACCAGTACGTCTCTTATAGGCTGCAAGTCCTAAGTCATATTTTAAAATACTCGACATGGTAGACGTTAAAGGAAAGAGATCTTCCGGTGTCTTACTTAATATGGGTGTTCCTCAGGGTTCCATATTGGGTCCCTTCTTATTTCTTGTGTATATCAATGATTTACCAAAGTTTATTGAAACCCGTCACGAGGTCGTATTATTCGCTGATGATACATCCTTATTGTTTAAAATTAAACGACAATTGGAAGATTATGACGATGTGAATGATGCTATCTCGCGCGTGGTACATTGGTTTAGTGTTAATAATCTGTTATTAAATAACAAAAAAACAAAATGTATAAAATTTACCACACCTAATGTTAGACAAGTAGACACTAATATCATTGTAAGTGGAGAGACACTGGAGCTTGTTGATTCGACAGTTTTTCTTGGTATAACAGTTGATTCCAGGCTGCAGTGGGGTCCTCACATATGCAAGTTAGCGAATAGACTTAGTTCTGCAGCTTTTGCGGTAAAAAAAATACGAACGTATACTGATGAAGATACGGCACGTCTAGTTTATTTCAGTTATTTTCATAGTGTTATGTCCTATGGCATTTTGCTATGGGGCAATGCTGCCGATGTCGAAACGATTTTCATCCTGCAGAAGAGGGCTATTCGTGCTATTTATAATATGCACCCGAGGGAATCCTTGAGGGACAAGTTTAAGGAAATCAAAATTCTAACTTTAGCGTCCCAATACATTTTTGAAAATTTATTGTACGTGCGTAAAAACATTGTAGAATTCCCCAGAGTCTGCGATTTGCATAATGTGAACACTAGGAACAAACATAGGCTTGCGTTGCCGGCGGCTCGAATTAAGAAAATAAGCAACTCTATCAGGGGGCTGGGTGTACAGCTTTTCAACAAGATCCCACAAAACGTTCAACTACTACCTGTTCATAGATTTAAGAAAACTGTCAAGGAACGTTTGTGCAACAAGGCATATTATAAAGTTAAGGATTTTTTACTAGATGGCACTACGTGGGAATGAGGCGTTCGCTCCTGGCCTTTTCATTTTTCATTATTATTATTATTTATTTGAATTGTATTTTTTTGACTTGTTTTTTTGTATACTGTAAATATGTTTTCTTGTTAAAAAAAAAAAGAAAATAGTTGAGAAAATACAAAAAAAAAAAAAGGCCGCTGAGTTTGTTTCGCCGGTTCTTCTCAGGACTGTGGCTTTTTTTTTTGGAACCGGTGGTAGAGTTAACATTTTCTTTTACATTTTGATATTCAACAAGTGTGTTTTTGATGACATCCAAGTTGAAATAAATGATTTTGAATTTGAATTTGAATTTGAATTTGGTTCTAGGTGCTATCTTCATCTCCAGAGATAAAATCTTTTGCTTTCGGACAGGATTTCTTCGAATTCTTTCCCTTACTGCTTTGACCACCTTTTTCGTACGAACACTACGTGGACGGCCAGATCTTTTTCTGTCACAAACAGAGAAGGTCTCGTTGCGCCTATTAATAGCCCGGTACACAAACATTTTATTAATACCAAGCATATGGAAGTTTTAAAAATTGCATTTGGCTCCATACCTACGTTGTGTAATGCAATCACGGCGATTCGGTTCTCTTTATCACCCCACTCCATTTTAATATCTCAACATATTGTACAATTTATTTGCGTCAAAATGAGAAAACTCAATGAGAAATCATATAAAAATTACAGATTCCAAATTCAAACGTAATATTTTGTTTATTTTAATTGTAACAGTAGGTATTTATGGCCAGACTAAGTACACACTAATTACATACAGTCAAAACCGTTTACTGCGACATCGTTTAATACAACATGCCGGTTATAACAACCAAAAACAAAGGTCTCGGCTAAATGCCATATGACCGTCTTATTAAAAATATTGCTTTATACGACACTAGCGACCCGCCCTCGCTTCGCTTCGGAAACATTAAAACACACATGAAACCAAAAAAATAAAGTAAGATAAAAAATAAAAAAAAAGTAGCCTATGTTCATCAGGGACAATGTCGGCTTCTAATGGAAAAAGAATTTTTCAAATCGGTCCAGTAGTTTCGGAGCCTATTCGAAACAAACAAACAAACAAATCTTTCCTCTTTATAATATTAGTATAGATAATAACGACATACCTCATAAAACGACCACATTTAACTAATATTTCGGAGAATTAGATCTGTTAGAACGACCGGCTAAGCTGTATTGTAAACAATTTGAATAGGTATCCACATTTGTCTTCAATGGCTTTTAAAATCAGGAAAGAAAACAATAGGATTTAGTTTAGTGTAGGGTCTTTTCTAATTCTATGAAACAAAACACGTACATGCGGTAGTCAAAGCCCGCTTCTTCATATCTCTTCAGTTAGTTTGTAAACTTATCTATACACAAGACGCACCAAAACTTTGTGGAGTTATTCGTGAAACTTTCAAAATGTCGCAAAGAAAAAGAAAACAAATTAATATTGAAGAAAAATCGCGTATTATGTAAATATATTTTTCCAATAATTCCCTATCGATTTGTTTGTACTTGCACGATACACATTAAACATCACCGGTTGTTACGACTATCGGTTTTTACGACTGAATATGAGCAGTCCCTTCGATGTCGTTATAACAGATTTTGACTGTAGTTCCAAATCTAAATTACGAATAAATAATAAAATAATAATAAGTCTTAATAAGACTTATCTATCTAGTCTTAATAAGACTTATTATTTATTCGTAGTTCCAAATATGAAAACGTAAAAGTCAGATGAAAAGACAGCCAGAGAAGATGAATTTTCGTTAACGTTTCTTTGTTCAATCGATGATCCTTAGCAGTTATTGGCTTGTTAACAAAATTTGAAAAAATAAAAACAGTACATTTCGGACTCGTATTAAAATACTACAGTGAGGCAAATTTAGTGGATTATGGCAAATAAGGTAACGCATTATATCCATTAGCGTTCATAAAGTTCATTCTGGCATATGATGTGAAATAATTTCAAAGTAAAAATCGGGAAGACTTCTTTGTGATTATAAAAATTAATGAGGCGCTAAATTTTTCGTGCCTACAGTATTTTAAGATTAATACTTTTATGACTGTTTATTAATCGCATAGAAAAAACAAACATAAAATTCCGTACGTCACCACGTGAGATAATTTATCATGGCCCAATTTAAACGTCTAGATAAATCGTGACAAATTTGAGACTAATTTACGGCATATTAATATAGTAGAATGACGCATGTTGTTAATGATCTGTATTGTTTGATGGTCAAACACGTGTAAACAAAATTAGGCAGGTAACAATGCGTTCTGTTCCGTGACGTCAACAAGGTATTTCAATAAAGGTAATTTACAACCTCAAGTAGAAATCTAGCACATTAAAAACCGCAACTTTGACGAGTTCACTTCTAAGACCATTTGTCAGTTTTATGGAGTTATTTATTCTCTGCAGTGAAGCACGTGAGCTGACGCGGGCTTGTATACAAATATCAAGATTAGATCTATTATGTCTGCAGAATCTTTATTCGTAGGTACTCACTGCCGGCTTTAATCAAGTTTACTACAGGGATTTAAGAATTTTATGATGTTTTAAAGCCAAGAAGTTACTTCATGTGTAATATGAAATAAAACGTAAGAAAATGAAATTGATGAAACATAAATTTCGTCAACAACTGTTTTAAATAAAATACTGGTTGTAAGTCATATTGTAACTCGTAGATACCACTATATTTTCTGTTTCTGACACGATGGAATCAAGCTTTCCGATATGGCCACTGCAGGGCCCACCTTTGTTATTACATAACATATAAGATGGGCCCTTGAGTGCCTTTGCCTATCTATGTTCAAAATAAAATGGAATAAGAAAGCTCATCGCAAACCACAACCATGGTAAATTTGGTGCATTAAGAAAATCAATACAATCCCTGTGCGCTCGTGTCAACAGAGCTCAACTCACATGCGCAGAACTAAGGGGACTCGCTCAATAACGAACGTACCTTAGTAAAAAAACGGTAAAACAGAAAACTAAGCCAAAAAGAAGGAAAAAACACTTTGAAATAGAGATGGGATGAAAGATTACTGAAATAATGCAGTAGAAGATACACAAAATTCGTAATCTAAATTCAGTTGTTCGTATTGTAATTCTGTCGAAGTTTAACTTTGGCATAATTACAGTTTTGTTTACAAACACAGTAAAGTTTAAATTTAAGAACATGATTATTATACGTAGGAACGGGTTGTTCGTTTATATAATATTGTAACAATGGCTACCATGCACAATTTAGGGACAAAACAACAAAATATAAAGAAAATAACTCGCTTACATTATAAACGCAATGTAGAGTGTGCTCTATTTGTAAAAAAATAAATTAGGATTGATTAATTATAAATTAAAGGGAATTAATTTCGTAGTTACTTCGTACACATCCAGCTTTCACAAGAATTAGACATTATACAGACATGAAACCCTTTTTAACACGCTTGTGTTGGCTTGGATTGTATAAGTAACGAAATTTGTCAACTTAATGTGCACCAAATTCAAGACAATCGACTAACTTGAAAATTTTCACACATGTCAAGGACCGATGACAAAACAATTACTTTCACCTAATATTTTTATACTGGTGGTAGGACTTCTTATGAGTCCGTGCGGGTAGGTAACATCACCCTGCCTTTTTCTGCCGTGAAGCCGTAACGCATTTCCCTAACCAATAAAAAAAAAAACTTTTTTTTCGTTTTTGGGCCTTTACCAGTGGCTTCACCTAAAATTCTGACTAAGGTAGCATTTTATTATTATTTGTAGGATTGTCTGCTATTGCGTTTTTTTGGGATATATACTATACATTTTTACTTATACTTCATGTAAATTCTCAAAAATACTATAGTGTGTACAATTGTTGCTGGCGGCAGTTTATCGGCGGTTTTTTGGGTACTCCTGACTTCTTTGATCAACCAAAAACATGCTTGTTTGCCCTCGATGGCCGAAAAAGCCCCTCAAGTGCTCGTCAGACAATGCATAATGAATATTCCAAGCCAGATTGAACTTCAGTATTATCATACAAAGGACACGTTGATTTCAAAATATTTGTATGCTTGCATTGTGTATATTGGACTGTTGAAAAGTTGGAAGAATTTTCTAACAACTTTTAAAACACATATCTTATGCGATTGTTTAACAAACTTAGCAGTGTGTTGAAAATAAGCTCTTCATTATCGGTAAATAGTTACTGTCATTAGAACAGAGAACTAGAGTTTCGATTTGAATGGAATGGATCCATGGTAAAATAGTTTTTTTTGTTTAAGACAAAAACACTTATAAAACTAAGTCCCGTGACCTATTTATTTATTCTCCATTCTTCACTACTTTTTTTTTATGATTGAAGGATTACTGGTGGCCCGGAGGCCCCTCCAGTTTCACCAGGACAGGTGGGCCTGGAGAGGCCTCCGGGCCACCAGTACTTCACATTCGTCCCTTCACGTCGTAAATAATCCACTCTATATAAAATTATTAATAATACGTGAAATCTTCTCACGTACCTCTGGCAGACAATGGTGTTGCATGCAGTAAAAGTCATGTTTCCCATCGTTGTGGCACCAGGTACCGTCAGGCAGATAGGGATCGAGACCTGCCGCGTTGAGTTCCACCCGAGGAGCGTAGAACCCACCGCCGGATGCTCGCCTGCAGAATATTGCGCACCCCATCCACATGCGAGCTGAGAGAAAAGCAATAACATTAAATTTAGGGGGGGGGGTGTAGATCCGCAAATAACGTCAACCTAAACGATACAACTCTACTCCGTCGAAAAGAGATTTATTATGCATGACATAACTGTAATTAGCCGTTGTAGCTGTACCTTAGAACTCATAACTCAAGGTGTTGTAGGTGTCTATGGACTCTGGTAACCACTTAACACTAGGTGGGCTGTGTGCTCGTCCACCCATCTACTTATATGTTGTATGTTTATATGTTCAATTTTGTTTATAGTGAAGGTATTTTGGTTAGGGACTTTTTATTTTAGTTCGGGAATTATATTATTATAGAGTCACAGTCGTCAACAAAATGAAAGCCCAGTCTTCTTACACCCAGTTCACTCCGTGTGAATGTGAACGACCGATAGCGGCCGCGATGACTTTTTCAGTCTAATACGTAACGCAGCAAAAAAACCTAATATAAGTAGGTTTGCATGTTTAAATTTGTACAAATAAATCCTCAAGGTCAACCTCTTCGAAAATAGAAAACAACCTCCTCCAAAATAATTGTAGGTTATGCTAATACAGTTTTACAATAGCTGAATTTACTGATATATTTTTTTATGAAGGAATTATTACTGGAGGTCTTGCCAGTTTCATCAGGACAGGTGGGCGTGTAAAAGGTCAGCCCGGAGGGAAGGGATTTACTAGCAGCTGCCCGAGCGCCTTCAGTGTGTTTAATGCGAGTTTTTTAACGCTCTCGATAGCGTAAAAGTTAACTCCATTTTGTATGGAATGGAACGTTTGCATACGTTTGCCGCTAGAGGCGCTGATCCAACTGCATACAAATTAGAGCTCACTTTTACGCTATCGTGAGCATTAAAAAACTCCCACCAAGCAAACAGAGGAGACCTAACAACTCAAGGGAATCTGCTTCGCGAATGAATCTAGAAAAATAGAATGTGGTTTTTTTCCTAGATAAGCTGATAGCCTTGAGAGGCTATTTCAGCGTAACCTTAACTAGTAGGTGAGCTCACGGGGCTCAAACCTGACGTTGCTAACACGAACCCTAGCAAGAACCATGCTTCGCCGAATCTACCACCGGATCGGAAACGTGACCCACTGAGAAGATCCGGCGAGAAACTATAACCATAAGAAGAGAAACTATAAGAAACTGTAACCACTTAAAACCAGGTGGGCTGTGAGCTCGTCCACCCATCTAAGCAATAAAAAAAAGTAATAATAATAAAAACTCAGTGGGCTGTGTGTGTGGGTTAATTTACTCGTCGAGCAATTCGTCGCAAGCGACGGGTTCGATGAGAACGATGATCGATGCTTGAGGTATCTAAAAGCACCGTTGGTGGATCGGGAGGATCTGGAATGACCTGTTTTGGGCGACGTTGACTGCTTTCCATTCTGTCCGCAGGATCGGGAATGTACTTACCGGCGGCCACGATGAGAGGGTTCTCGTGTCGTGCCGCTTTATTGAAGTGTAGAAAAATAGAATGGTCGGTATCATTTGTATTTATTTATACTGACTAGGATCATGCGGGGCCTGCAGCCCGCCGGCGCGCGCGTCCAGCGACGGCACGCGCGCCGCGTACTCGCTGCACTTGCGGGAAGCAAGCTCATTGGCACTCACTCGGCTCTTCTTGCCACAAACCTGCAATATCCAAGAATGCTAACACAAAAATACTACACATAATTTGTAATTTTGAAGTCGTCGCGGCGTAAAGGATAAGACGTCCGGTGCATTCGTATTGAGCGAGGCGAGTGGGCCGGTGTTCGAATCCCGCAAGCAGGTACCTACTTTTCTAATGAAATACGTACTTAGGAAATCTTCACGATTGACTTCCACGATAAAGGAATAACATCGTGTGATAAAATCAAACCCGCAAAAATTATAATTTGCGTAATTACTGGTGGTAGGACCTCATGTGAGTCCGCACGGGTAGGTACCACCACCCTGCCTATTTCTGCCGTGAAGCAGTAATGCGTGAAGGGTGGGGCAGCGGTTGTAATATATACTTGAGACCTTAGAACTTATATCTCAAGATGGGTGGTGCATTTACGTTGTAGATATCTATGGGCTCTATTAACCACTTAAAACCAGGAGGGCTGTGAGCTCGTCCACCCATCTAAGCAATAAAAAAAAACTATCACTAGAGACATATAGATGAACCGTAGAAAAAGCATTTCTAGTTATTGATCCTTCTCTCTGAGTCGCATTCCTTTTGTCTGAGGGTCGTGGCGATCAGCTGATTTCAGAGTCCACGTTTCAGCACCATAGAGAAGTATTGAGAGCATCAGGATGTGGACAAGTCTCATTTTGGTTTTAGGAGATATTTTCCTATCTCTCCGTATTCTATAGAGCTAAGACATGGCACTCTTTGCTATGCCCTAGTTATTGATAATTTCTATCTAAACGAATACCTTGGTATCATCACACAGTACAACATCGTAAGCGGATCCTTGGCAGGTGGTGGTCGTAGCACATTCCCGTCTACGTTCTCTAAAGCCCCGCGACTTGGCTGAGCAGCCGGACCGACACGCGCCTTCTCTCCATACGGTCCAGCCGCCAGACTCGCCCTCCGCCATACCGGCCGATGGCGGAACGCGTGTGCTGGACGTCGGTACGGAGTTCGAAGGCACACACTCCCCACCTTGACACCACTGGAATAAAATGTATATCATTCCTACTAAGAGTTCTAAAAATGTACATTATCACTATATATTGCTTTATATACAAGCTTGATCACATATTTAGCTCGGTTGTGTGGAGCTAAATATCTAACAACGAAATAATCATAAGTCATGCAAGATCATAATCATGCAAGTGTTCCGGTAAAAGAAAACCACCTTTTTCAACTTAATAAAGAAAACCCATCCGAGATGGTTAATGTTATTTATTTAAATAAATGATGTTAATGATTTTTTATTTATGATTTATTGTACAATTTGTTTAATGGTTTTGTGCAACTCGTTATTTTGAGTAGACGTGTATTCTGTGTGGTGTCGATCTAAAATAGCACAACCCCCAACTCTTCCGTGGATATCATAAAAGACGACCTTTTACCGGAGAAAAGATAGCGATCTGAATTTACTGATTGCAAGACGTATTGTGAGCCCGCACGGTTGAGTATCATCATGGAACAGGTGGCGTGTAAATAAATTAATTAGTAACCATAAGTTCGTTCAGCTACCTACGCGAGAAAAAAAGATTTTGTGCTACAAATTCACATGGATACGTTTACTATTTGATATAACGTAATATTATAGCATTAACAGCAGTTTTTAACCGACTTCAAAAAAGGGGAGGTTCTCAATTCGATTGTATGGTTTTTTTATGTTTGTTACCTCATAACTTTTGACTGGGTAAATCGATTTTGATGATTCTTTTCTTATTAGAAAGCTAACGCTTCCCGTGTGGTCCCATTTCAATTTAGTCCAGTTCTGATAATGTTATCCATGAGAAAACCATATATGTAAATCTTAAATTTGCATTAAGTACGTGCGCGACAAATAGATGAATAACTCATTAACTCAATGTCATGACAACCGATTTCGATGATTATTGTTTTTAGTGTACATTAATTTGTTTTGGAATATCTTTTTTTTTCTATTCGAAGTCGGGTTTTGTTAAAGCATGTCTATTTACAATTATAAATAAATATACAGCAAAAGTATATTTCGAAGCCAATATGTTAATAAATAACTAACTTTGCATAAACGAAGTTAGTACATTCATTTATTAAACAGAACATAAATACTTGTCGTTTTAGTTTATTTTATTCGCGAACCCATGTCGGAGGTAGCTGGTGAGCGCCCCCCTGTGGCGAGGGAACATGCCCATCCGTCTCAGGACATTTTAAATCATTATTGCGTGCAGAGCACTTAATCATAATAAATTTGAAGCTACCGGCCGCATTTTATAATTAGAAAAAATTTCTACTGTAACTTAAAAATTGGAAGCTGCCGGCCGCAATTTTATAATTAAAAAAAAAATTATACTGTAACATAAAAACAAGAAACTACCGACCGCAATTTTATAATTTAAAAAAAATTCTACTGTAACTTAAAACTTGATTAAACACTATTTTATTATACCGGCGTTTCTTAAAATTAATTCTTCTATTGTTTTAATTTTTTTTTTAAGGTAGCCTCCAGATGCCTTCTGGGAAAACGCTGGATTCATAATACGCCAGAATAATGCTTAGTAGAAAAGTTTTCAGATGATCTACTCGAAATCCGTTTCTGACCGTGATCCGTGTATGATTGTGTTTCAAAATCTGATCTGATAAATAAAATTATGATTTAATCTTTCAGTGCTTTTTTTATGTTCTTTATTAGTGCCATACCTATTAAGTTAAGCCGGCTATTTCAGTGCTTTATTCCATTAGATTAATACCATTTTATTGCCACAAGCAGTGCCGGGCAGCGCGGGGCCGGCGTAGAAGAAGCCGGCGCGGTGCGGGGTGCGGCACGCGAGCTGGGCGCATTGCCCCCGCTGGTCTCCGCCGCCCGACCAAGGCGCTGCGTCCGCGTCACGCAACAAAACCTGAAACACACAAATGTCCTTGTAGACTGCATTCTTGTTGAGCGATGCACTGGTGTTCGAATCCCGCAGCGGGTACCAATTTTTCTGATGAAATACGTACCTCAACAAATGTTCACGATTGACTTCCACGGTGAAGGAATAGCATCGTGTAATAAAAATTAAACCCGCAAAATTATAATTTGCATAATTACTGGTGGTAGGACGCGAGTCCGCGCGGGTAGGTACCACCAACCTGCCTATTTCTGCTGTGAAGCAGCAGTGGATTTCGGTTTGAAGGGTGGGGCAGCCATTGTAACTATATTTGAGACCTTAGAACTTATATCTCAAGGTGGTTGGCGCATCTACGTTGTAGATGTCTATGGACTCCAGTAACCACTTAACACCAGGTGGACTGTGAGCTCGTACACCCACCTAAGCAATAAAAAGAAAGAAAAAAGACACTTTCTTTAACACGTGACTTTAGTCTTACAACTTGGATTGTTGTTGCTTAATAAAATAACCGGTTTGAAAATTTGTAAAATACCTCTAGATCTTATTATAGATTTTGCTGCGCACTATACAGATGACTTAAATTTTCAGGCTATACAAACATTTGTATCGGGGCAAGCTAACGCACAGCGCTCAGTTTGGGTGTGAATTTTCACAGTTTAGCAAAAAAGTGCTATAGAAGTAGAGAGCTACAAACACAGACTTTGTCGAGAGATAGTATACATATTATTATGTTATATTTATAGTCTAACAAATATACTCGCAGCTTCGTGTTAAGTAGCTACTAATCTAAGTGGAACTAAATGCTACTTACTTACTTTATGATGATTTTATAATAATATGATTTTGTGATTACTCGTATAAGACACGGACAATCTGTCAGTTGATATGATGTTAAAAATTCTAATATAAATATACCAGCTCCTTTTATTTATTGAGTTTAAATAACAAAATAAAACCGTGGTAACCGTTTCATTCGGTTAATCAGAATATTATTATTATTAATTTTTTTTTATTGCCTTTGTAGACAGACGAGCATACGGCCCACCTGATGGTAAGTGGTCACCGTCGCTCATGGACGTCAGCAATGCCAGGGGCAGAGCCAAGCCGCTGCCTACCATAAAGAACTCTCCGCAAGCCTCGTTTGAAGAAGGACATGTCATAGCGCTCGGAAAACACCGTGGAGGGGAGTTCATTCCAAAGCCGGATGGTACGTGGCAAAAAAGATCTTTGGAAACGCACTGTCGATGAACGCAGCGGTTCCAGATAATATGGATGAACTCTGCTCCGATGGCGGGAGGTGCGATGATAAAAAGGAGATGAGGGAATCATCTCGAATAATTCCTCAGAGCATTCCCCATGGACCATGCGGTATAAAACACAGAGAGAACCGAAGTCCCTCCGTAGACCCAGAGGTTCCAAGCGATCCGCGAGAGCAGGACTATCGACCATCCGAACAGCCCGTTTCTGTATGGAGTCAAATGGAAGTAGCTGGTATTTGGGAGCCCCGGCCCAGAGGTGAGAGCAGTACTCCACGCGAGGTCGGACCTGCGTTTTATAAAGCGCAAGTCTCTGTCCAGGCGTGAAATACCGCTTCGCTCTGTTGAGAACTCCCAACATTTTAGAGGCCAATTTGGCTTTACCTTCCAAATGACTCCGAAACTGGACATCGCTCGAAATATCGACCCCCAGAATCCCGATACTCGCGGAAAGCTGCAGGGATACTCCTTGAAATTCCGGCGCCATGACAAAAGGGTCCTTCTTCGCAGTGAACGCGCAAAACTGTGTCTTCAATGGGTTGAACTGAACTGAATTCAGTTCACCCCACTTGGAGACCCGCCCCAGAGAGTTCTCCACTTCAGACACAAGTTTTAATCGCCTCTCGTGTACAACGCTTCGAGAGAGACTCCGATGGCCGATATATCGCGCATCCCCCGTGCTGTCATCCGCATAGCAATGCATGCCATCAATAGATAGCATGTCATTGATATGCAGTATGAAAAGCGTGGGGGAGAGCACCGAACCTTGTGGAACACCAGCGTTGATGGTCATGGTATCGGAGCAGCAGCCGTCGACGACAACTGCGATGCTCCGTCCATCCAAAAAGCTAGCGATCCACTTGCAGAGTCCCTCAGGGATCCCGTATGCTGGAAGCTTCGATAGAAGTGCCCTATGCCAGACCCTGTCGAAGGCCTTCGTGATGTCAAGGCTCACAGCGAGAGCCTCGCCCTTGCTTTCCAAGGCTTCAGCCCATTTATGTGTGAGGTATACAAGAAGATCGCCAGCTGAGCGACCATGACGGAAACCGTACTGCCGGTCACTGATCAGCTGGCGATCCTCAAGATACTTAAGAAGTTGGATGTTTATGATTCGCTCCATCACCTTGGAAAGCAAGGAAGTTATCGCGATAGGTCTGTAATTCGAGGGGTCCGACCGGTCACCCTTCTTGGGGATAGGGTGGACATGAGCAGTCTTCCATGAAGACGGAACCCTGTTGGTATTGTACGAGAGGCGATATAGACGCGTTAGCGCGGGTGTCAATTCAGGGGCGCATGTTTTTAGAACCACTGCGGGGATGCAATCTGGCCCACTCGACTTATGGACATCAAGAAGCGGAAGCTCCTGCCTGACCGCACGCTGTGTGATGCGAATCTCAGGCATGGAGCTGTCACACCGGGAGATGTTGGGCGGCGTGACTTCTCCGTCATCCAAAGTCGAGTATGAGGCAAAGAGCTTGACCAGAAGGTCAGCCTTCTCCTTCGCACTATGAGCCAGACTGTCATTGGACTTACGCAGTGGTGGAACGCTAGACCTGCAGAAGTTACCTTCTGCAACCTTAGCTAGCGACCAGAAAGCACGGCTCCCAGAGGGATAACTATTCAGTCGCTCGCCAATTCTGACAACGTGCTCCGACTTCGCCTTGGCAATAGCCCTCTTATAGGACCTAGAGGCGGCGTTAAATTTCCGCCTTTTCTCCGAGATATCAGGATCCCGGCATCTCCTAGCAACATTAAATGCCACGTATGCAGACCACTTGAGGCGTGCAGCATCCCTACTGGCTTTATTATACCAGGGTTTGCTGCGACCCCCAACGGGCACCTCAGAAGAAGGAATGAATAATTCCATTCCCTGAAGCACCACGTCTTTAAGTCGGTCCGCACAGACGTCAGGATCATCGGAGGAAAAGCAGAGCCGCCCCCATGGGTAGGATGCGTAAAATTCACGCATTCCATCCCAGTCTGCTGACCTGTACCGCCAAACTCTTCGAAACCCGGTCGTCGTTCGACGACTAGGACGAGAGAGTGGTATGGCAGCACGGCTAAGGCAGTGATCAGACGATCCAAGTGGAGCGTCGACCACCACACTGTATCCAGCTGGGCGAGTCCAACAAGGAAGGCTCGTGCCCCTCAATGTCTGGGACACGGGTGGGCTGTGTTACCAGTTGTGAGAGGCCGTAGGACAAGGCGAAATCGTAGGCAGCCCGACCCGGGAGGTCAGTGGTTCTGGACCCCAACCACTCCTGGTGATGAGCGTTAAAGTCACCAAGGACCACCACCTCCGCAGATGGGTATTGCTCAAGCACGCGGTCAGTCCCCTCTTGTACATGCTCAAACAAAGCTGACCCCGCATCATTGCTGTGAGACCTGTACAGGCAAGCGTAGACTCTGGTACAGCCCCCATGGTCCACGCGTAGCCACAAGAGGGACAGGTCCCGTTGCTCGAGGCCCCGAAGCCGACGACAGCAGACATCCTCCCGGATAAACACGCACACCCCGGCTTTACGCAGGAAGGTGTGCTCCAATGCGTAGCCGGGGTATCCGAGGTACGACGTATCGTCCGGGGCAGATATCTGCGTCTCAGTCAGGAAAAAGAGGGCAGGCTGCGCCGTCTCAAGTTGGGAATGTACGGCGTCAAGGTTACTGTGTAGGCCCCTGACATTGCTGAAATCCACATTAAACGTGGAATGGGGATCCGCCGAAAAAACTCTTTTTCTTTTGTCGACTTTCATGATAATTTTAGTTGGAGAGTAAGGATTTGGAGAGGTAGGATGCTAGAGGTGAGATCAAGGCAATACCTGAATAAAGCGCAGGGCACAATGAACACTCGATCTGGGGTTGCGCGAGAAGCTGACGCAGGGCATGGAAGGGCCCCCAGTCCACCCTGCATACGATCGCCGGGATCCACTCCGGTCTCCGACTCCGGCACGACGACCGCATGACAGGATTTTACACCGGTTGGCGGGACAGCTTCCTGGGGCGGAGTTTAGTTGTGACACCCAGGTTCAGGTCCCCTACTGACCGGCGGGCGGCGGCAGGCACCGTTTCACTGGGTCTCCCTATACCCCCGTCAGCAACCCACGCCCCGCGGACTTGCGCGCACGTTTGCTCTGCATGTTCCAAGTATCACCAAGACTCACCCCCAACAAGGAGGAGGAAAGGAAAGGAATAGAACTGGCTCTCCAACCCACATGCCGGAACACAGCTAGGCTATTTGGCGGCAGACTCTAGTTGGAGGGTGGTCGCCAGCCAGTCGGACTAGGTCCTACCACCGATTGTGTTTTCGGCTCCCGTTTAGCACCACCCAGGGGTTACTTGTAGGGAATCGCGGGTTAAACCTACGGAAGCGGGAAGCACCAACCCCCCAACACACAACTCAACATTTAAACACAACTCAATATTATACAAACAGAGATTCGTTTGGACATATTGACCAATTGTATTTTTATCGTAAATAATTAGGTACATCAAATACGGAATTAAAAATTAAGAACTAACCTAAAATGTCCGATGCATTTAATAGTGTATTTCGAAATACCTCACACTGTTTCTTTGCGCTCCATATAGCACCAGGCGCTCCGCTAAATCTTTCATGCTGAAGCTCATTTGGGATGTCTTCCTCGCCGTCGTCACCATCCAACAGGCAAGTAGCCCATCTATACGTACAATACAGTCTATATTATGTTCCCATCAAGAAATTTCTGTGGGTTCTATAGGTTTTATAGGTTCAAACCGCTCAGATAAAAACGAGAATATCATGTACTTATACGGTGTTCAAATTTACTGCTACTTTAATGCTTAAAAAAATAATTTCTGAAATGAGTGAATAAGCTCACGGCCATCATAATCACAAGTGGTCGATGGAACCCACAAATTTCACAATATAAACGTCGCCACCTAGCTTGAGATATTAATTTGAATTCTCAATTGTATTGTTTAATATACTTTTCAAACTGGAACACATGAGTGCTACGCGACAGAAATTCGTAGGATGCTTGATGAACTTGATACGTGTATCTGAAATTTAATCTTTTATAGTAAATTTAAGTCAATTTGCTTAGGTCAAAATAATAATAATATTAAGTATCTGTCGCATTATTTACGAATAGATACGGCTGTTTACATCTATACAGACAAAAAACAATGCGTATGTTTTCTATAGACTCCGGAACGGCTAAAAGTAATTTTCATGAAATTTTTAGGAAATCTTCAGATTGGCCTAGTGGCTGATCAAGTTTAGTAGCAATCGGATCGAAGACAGATCAAAGATCAGCCAGCGAGGTAGTCGGAATCTACTACTATAGTAATATTTTTTCTAATTCGTGAGCCCGACATTCTATATCCAAAAATCGTAATATGTAAAGCTTCCACGGCTACTATAACTATTTGTCTATCTGTACCACAAAACAATCACTACTTACAAGAAAAATCTGTCGCGGATCATCTCCCAATTAAATATAAACTAATCTTAAGCAATGAATGAAATGTAATCAAATCTTAGCTGTATATATTTTTTTTTGGTTGTTAATGCACTGTCGATTGCACCTATAATTGAGGTGACATCTGCCATGAACTTTTGTCAATTGTGCAATGTTTTGTATTGATGATCACTTTGTTGGTGCAACTTAATAAATAAATAAATGCGTTCCGCTTTGAAAAGCAGTAAAGTATTGTACCAAAGTAATTTAGACTTTAATGTTATGCCTTACTAATGTTATGTTGTTTATGTTGGGAAACGGCATTTATGTTGTTTTGTCGGAAATCATCTAACCTCAGAAGAGCCATAAGCTATCTTAGTATATAAAAAGTTTCTAATGTTTGCTGACGTCATTGTGCTTTTCTAAAGATAAAGGTTGCGTTTTCACACTCGAAATGAACGTAGCTATTTTAAAAAATTGGACAAATGAGGTTAGATAAATACATGTAAAAATTTCATAACAACAATAAATTTAAGTTCAAATTTTATCCTTATCTAAATCAATTTAACGCATAATTTATCATAGTAACAAAAATAGGGTATACTTGAGGTCGGCAACGACTCTAGCACTGCAGGATGACCAGGAAGCCTCTCCATTGGTTCCTCGAGACGGTGACATGATGTAACCGTCGCGGGCGCACGTGTTCCCGGTACCGTCGTGATGCATGCCCAAGCTGGAAACAAAGATAACGTACTTCAAGATAATCCTACTCATAAAAGTTTAATACAACATCACATGATTTTGTGATGTAATTTTATGTACATAATTACACAACTAGGATTTTATTAGTCAGAATTATAGGCAAAGTTAAAGTGGTTATTTGGTTGAGGTTTTTTTTATTGCACTCAATGAGTGAACGAAGTAACAATCCATCTGGTATTAAGTTACCAGGGCCTGTCACAATGCCACAACCTGATACACGGACTCAAAATACGTCCAAACGCGAAGCGGTAAAAACGACAGCATTATTGCATCCAATGAATTTCTAACTAATCAGAAAGTTTAATACTCAGTTATACAGACTTATTGGTTGTAATTTTGATCAGACTTAATTAATAAACACTACGCTTCCCTGAACACAGTACTGCGTTATACTCAAATTCCTTTACTGTTTCAGCAACTCGTCTATGAAATAGCCTTCGCCCGAGTTTTCGTGAGGCACGTTCAGTTGATATTTTGAAGGCACATCATCTCTTTTTCAAAGCACAGTGTGCTTGGTGTGAGTTTTTTAACGTTCTCGATAGCGTAAAAGTTAGCTCATATTTGTATGGAATGGGATCGTTTGTCTACGTTTGCCGCTAGGGGCGCTGTTCCAACTGCATACAAAATTGGGTTAACTTTTACGCTATCGAGAACGTTAAAAAACTCGCACTAAACACACAGATTGCTTGATTGTTTTGTACTATGTTGTGGTTTATGTAATTTATTTTATTTGATATGTATTTATTATCTATGCATTTTGTATGTATTTGTATATTTCACTATGAAAAGAACAAGTCCCGAGTTTCTAGCCGAACGTTTTCAATTGTGAAATTGTAATCCGGACAAGTTGTAAAATAAATACTATTTGAAAGCGATTGTTAAGGTATGTCTTATTACATTTTTTTTTTATTTGATTGAATTATATTTTTGTGGTCGTCTTTAAGATGTGCTTTATTAGTAGTTGTTAAAACGTGTATTTAGTTAAAATGTGCTTTATTACTAGTTATTAAAACGTGTGTTTAACCCTACGTACGTACACGGCTTTGCAATAAAAATAACACTTTATAAGTATTGAACACACCCGCATTTTAATTAACAGTAACTTGTACCGAATAGTAATCACTATCTAATGATATATGCCTGTAAAGAGATTGTTTTTATAGTTGAAGATTTCTAGAAATGAATTCTTTAATACTAATGTGAAATAGTATCATTTCGTAATAGATAACTTATGACCGACGAATCTGTTTAACCATATAAGTTGTACATAGTTGTGACAAAAGCGATTTTATTTTTAAGATTCAGAAGCGTTAAATATAATTTTAAAAAAGACACTTATACATAATTAGTCTAATTTAATAGAAATTTAATGTATTTCAATTATAGGGCACCAAATCAACACAATTTAGAACAGAAAAACAACCGTTAAATTCCAAACAATAACAATTATTACAATTTAACGAAAATTATCACAAAATGGAACGAACTTCAGTAAGCAAATTCGAAACCAACCTTATGAAGTGGCGGCTGACTTGCTCATAATTTAATACATAATATAAAAAAGGATTACCGTAGCGAAACTAATATAAAACAGAATTTATCATAATAGTTCATTTAAAATTGGTCCAGTACTTTATCCGTGATTATCGAACAAAAAATGAAACAAACAAACAAAAAGATAAAATTTGTGAAAGAAGCAGCTTTCCTGTTCCCATTGCCTAGGAACAAAATTGACTGATCTTAAAAAAAATATTGCTTAGATGGCTTGACGAGCCTACGACCGACCGGATGTTAAGGTGGTTATCGGAGCCCATAGACATCTACAACGTAAAACCGCCACCCACCTTGACACATATGTACATTCTAAGGTCTCAGTTTTTACAGTATAGCCCTTCAAAGAGAAACGCATTACTATTTCACGGCAGAAATAGGCAGCGTGGTGGAATCTACCTGTGCGGACTCAAAAGATGTCCTACCACTAGTAAAATATAATTTTGCGGGTATGATTTTTATTACACGATTTTATTCCTTCACCGTGAAAGTCAATCGTTAACATTTATTAAGTATGTATTTCATTACAAAATTTGGTACCTGCCTGCGGGATTCGAACACCGCCACACTTGCATCTCTTGATACGAGTGTACGGGTGTCTTATCTTTATTTTTCCCCTATCTATGCTGATAGCCTTGAGAACCGATTTCAGCTTCTCAGGTGAGCTCTCGGGGCTCAAACCAGAGAGTTGCTAACACTGACCCTAGCAAGAGCAGTGCTTCGCAGAATCTATCACCGGATCGGAAGCGCGACCCACTGAGAAGATCCGGCGAGAAACTCAGTGGGCTGTATCTATGGGTCAATTTACTCGTCGAGCCCTTCATCGCAAGCGACAAGATCGGCGAGGACGGTGACCGGGTCTCTTATTCTTTGGGCGACGACTACATCAATACTTTAAAAACTGAGGAACTTTCATGGTCGTCTGTGTGTAGTTTTTATATGTGTTAATCCGATTTCGCTATCTTTTATAGACTAGATCAATTTTGAAAAATACTTTCATGTGTGAAAGGATATACTATCGAGGCAGCTCCGTTGTTAATTTTAATAGATATATTGTTGATTTTTTTTTTGTTAAATTGCAATTGTTCTCAATAACTTCAAAATGAGGACTTTAATAATATAAATCGCGGTAGTTTTCTACTGTTTAAGTTTTTTTGTTTGGTAACTACATCTTATTAATAAGCTTTGTAACTTTTATTTTATTTTTATTGCTTAGGTGGGTGGAAGAGCTCACAGCCCACCTGGTGTTAAGTGGTTACTGGAGCCCATAGACATCTACAACGTAAATGCGCCACCCACCTTGAGATATCAGTTCTAAGGTCTCAAGTATAGTTACAGCGGCTGCCCTACCCTTCAAACCGAAACACATTACTGCCTCACGGCAGAAATAGGCAGGGTGGTGATACCTACCCGCGCGGACTCACAAGAGGTCCTACCACAAGTGATATATATTTATAATAATAGTATAAGTAATATAACCGACTTGTGTCCGATCTCGTGCGCCAGTATGTAGACGGAAGTGAAGCCTGCTGATGGGTAGGGGCGGCCGAGCACGTCCGTCGCACCGAACTCCGACACCACGCATGCGTGCGCCGGCAAGCACACCCCACCCACGGGCGCTAGGCCCATAGTGACGCCGTTCCGCCGACCATTTTCTTCTGAATAAAAATCTAATCTGGAAATAAGATTTTTACCTGCCGTATTAAAGTCCTTTCAAAGCTCGAACAGTTCTAACAGTTAAATCTATACTAATGTAAATCTATAGTGGTTTTTACGGATGTTCCATTATAACTACTGAACCATGCATCGGATTGATTTGAAACTTGGTATCCATGTAGAAAATACATGTACTATTAAGTAGTACTATTAAGTCCAACACTCATATAAATATTAGCCTATCCTAGGCTAATATTTATATGAGTGTTGGACTCCCTACACTAGCTGCGGGGGCGTTAATGATGAGAATCTTTGTGGGGGTGAGAAATAATAATGTTAATTTTAAATGCCCAGGGAAGCGGACGGGTACTTCTAGTATGATTCTAAGCTTACGGGTATTGCTTAGCAAACGACACTTCGTACCTTTTATTGCCCTTGTAGGCCGTATAGAATTTTACGTCCGTTAGAATTTTACAAACTAAATATGATTCCAAACTTACGAATATTGCTTAGCAAAGGACATTTCATATCTTTTTTTTTTATTGCCCTTGTAGGCAGCCGTGCATACGGCCCACTTGATGGTAAGTGGTCACCATCGCTCATGAACGTCAGCAATGCCAGGGATAGAGCCTAGCTGCTGCCTACCGTTATCTATTTTTAAGCAATTACTCTAGTCCATAGTGACTGATAGAAGTCTAAATAATGGTGTGCTACTTTAAACAGTAATGTTTGGTTCCGTGCTAATGACTCTTCGTAATTTGACAAAACTATCATTGTTCCGATTATTGAAAATCGAACTCCACACAAATGAACAACGTGTTGTATAAAAACCATTTACTAAATTGAGGAAATTTACCATCTCTATTTTATTTATTACTATATTTTAAGTCCATACTTAATCAGAACATGTCTACATTACAATATAAAAAAATAAAACCCACAAAACGCTCTGGAAATACTGGTATTATTTAAAAAAACGAAACCGTGCACTTCTGTTGAGACACTGAATACCGTATGTACCTATATAAATACCTTCAAAAACTTTAAAAAGATCAGACAAAGACGAGAGAACAGATTGTAGTCTAAGTTGCATTGATTATGACACCCTTCTAGTCGGAACGTATCTAGATCAAACACGTGAATTATAAAGTGCGACCAATGATACGCTACACCAGTGATCGACAACCTTGTCACCCAAAAGAGCCAAATATAGATAAAACACAATTCAGATTTATTCAAAGAGCCATTTTTAACATATATATTTTATAGCCTTGCGTTTCAAAAACTCTTACTCGTCTCTCACAAGGCAAGTTATAATATAATAAGTTTTTTTTTTCCTACCTATGCTGATAGCCTTGAGAGGCATTTCAGCTTCGCCTTGACGCGTAGCTGAGCTAACAGGGCTCAAACCGGTAGTGTTGCTAACACTAACCCTAGCAAGAGCAGTGCTTCGCAGAATCTACCACCGGATCAGAAACGCGACTCACTGAGAAGATTCGGCGAGAAACTCAGTGGGCTGTGTCTATGGGTTAATTTACTCGTCGAGCCCTTCGTCGCAAGCGACGGGTTCGGCGAGAACGGTAATCGGCGCTTGAGGTACCTAAAAGCATTGTTAATGGATCGGGAGGATCCGTAATGACATGCTTAGGGCGAGGTCGACTGTTTACCATTCGGTCCACAGGATCGGGTATGAATAAGTAATACTCCGTGTCTGAACTATATATTTATCGGAAGAGCCGATGAGTCAAAGAGCCGCAGGGTTGCTACACGAATTTTCCGAAAAGCTAGTTCAATAGGGATAGAATATCCTTACTAGGCTGCTTAATAGATCTTAGTTAAACGATGTGATGGCCGGTTTATACTAACTATTATCCATTCCCAGAACTACTAACAACGATCCTTATTGAATTTATCCCTCGTCATCTGCAAAACATGTAAGAGAATAAGTAAAAAAGTATGTAAATTCACTAACCCAGATAACAGTAAAGCCATATCCCAATGTTCGGGATCTTCATCATCTTCAACGTTTAGTGATCTTTGATATGCACAGAAAGAGTCTAGGAGTTTGCCACGTTCGGCATGCGCTGAAAGACTAGTTGGCTGGGATCTTAATAACGTTAACCTCACTAGTGACAACTGGACATGTGTACCAAGAGAAGAATGTTGATATAGCGCCTGTACCTAAAATACAATAAATATAATCAATAAACATTTTACATGTCTAATATTAATTTGGATCGTGTGTGAAATTAGTACTTTATTTATTTATTGGATACTGTGCGAAATACGTAGGTAAAACGACCAATTAAAAAAAAGATGTACAGATGAGCTTAAGTCAGGTCAAGGTCATATAAAAAGTGTAAAAGTGTGTAACAAACCGAACAAAAGTAAAGATATCGTATCGATATGCAAGTAGTTTTATTGCTTGACAAGTATGTAAAAGTAATAAATATTGTAATTATATTAAAATTGTAATCTTATTACTAAGGTCATACGGCATACGGTCATGCGGTCATAAGGTATACAAAAACTGTCAAGTGTGATTAAAAGTTAACGTACCCCATTTATATAAGCCAGCAACATATCACGCAAATCAGCTTCATTGTAATGAAAAAATGGATGAAAAATTTTATATGCGGCTTCGTCGAGAAACAGTGCTATTTCTATGGTATAGCTGGCCGGGCCTTTCTTCAATGGAGGAGTGTGGTTTCGCGGACGGCGCCGCGGCCGCGGTCTTAGGACTCTGGCATCATCAACGGGCGGTGAAGGAGGAGATGCTCTTCGAATTACGTGTGCAGTACGACCATTGCTGTTCTCAGCACGGCCAACACGAGAAGGCAACGGGCGGACCTCATATGTAGAGTTATCGACGACGATTAGTCCGTGCTGGAATTAAAAACTCTTTGTTCGTGATTAAATTTAATATTATCAATATTGTCGTCCATAATTATTATAAAATATTGTTTGTTAAATTAATAAATTAAATTTAATAATAAACTAGAACAATAAATGACCATATAGTATAAAACCGATGCTTCAAATATCCAGGGGTGTGTTAAACATTAAAATAAAACCGAAACTTATAGAATCATGTCTTTAAATGTGACATAGAGATCGATTTCATGGGATTAATATCAAGAATCGAACAATCATTTCAAAGAATTAATGCAAAGGTCATCAAAGGACTGTAGCGCATATAAATGTATGGCAATAATGTTGTACCAAGTCATTCAATATTTTGCCCGAAAATTGTAATTAAAATCTTCATACGTCCGAGAACTTTAGTCTTCACGGATCGAGTATGTTAAAAGGTAACTGTTTTGCTACTGTTCGGAGATATAATAACCGTCTGTTAATTTTTTTAATATCATAAATTAAACTGCTTAGTGATGGCTCGAAATAAAGCAAATTTTTACTAGTGCATGATCTTTGCAAGCCGAGAAGGCAGCTACTGCGTTAGGACTAGCATGCAGGAAATGGCAAGAGGCGTCCACGCTGGACAAGGGTTTCTCCTCGCCACGTTCGGTCCACACGCGGAACTCTGGAGATACCAGCCGACGGTTCGGCACCAGTTGAAGATCGAAGTTACTGTAACAAAAAAGATCATGATTCAAATGCTCAAACTTTAAGTAATTAAATTCAAAGAGGTTGGTTTTGAAATTTTATTATTAACTAGCTGACCCGGCGAACTTCGTAGTGCCTCAATCGATAAATAAAAGACCTAAACTTTTGTATAAAATAAACATAAAACAAACAAATAGAATCTGTCCGACGGGGGACACATCAAAGGAAAAACAAAAAATGTTATTATTATTTAATTCCGAGCATTTTCATAGTTATCTACCTTTTAAACCTTCTCTGGACTTCTACAAATAATTCAAGACCAAAATTAGCCAAATCGGTCTAGCCGTTCTCGAGTTTTAGCGAGACTAACGAGCAGCAATTCTTATATAAGATGTCGTTTGATTTTTACTACACGATGCTACCCAATCATCATTGTAGTAGTAAGTGTAGTTAGCTACCACCACCTTGTCCATTTCTATCGTGAAGCATTAATGCGTTTCCACCGTTGTACTATAAAGCTGAGACTTAGAACTGAAGTCTCAAGGTGGGTGGCGGCAGTTACGTTGTTGATGTCTATGGACTCCGGTAACCACTTAACAGTAGGTGGGCCGTGAGCTCGTTCACCCATCTAAGCAATAAAAAAAAATATATTTGTCCATAAACATAAAACACATGAAACTGTAAGTGACAGTGAGATTATAAAACAACATCTAAATATTTCACAAAGTCAAACTTTTTTGTGAAACTTTTTCCCGCCCTAACCTCAAATTGTAATCGCCACAAAACAAAGTTTAAATAATTATATAAATTTACATGTGTGATTTAAATCTATTCTAGTGCACAATCTAAATATCTGTAGATTTGTTTAGTGCCAGTTGGTGTCAATTATTTAAAAAAACCTTTCTGGACCCGAGGCTTTTTTATTCGAGATTTTAGATTTGATTTGTACATGTAAATGTACAAATCTGTGACAAAAAAAAACTGAACATAGTGTGACATACTGGAAAATCAATAGAGTTCGAATTTATTTATCGAAATTTTTATAAACTAACTTACCGACCGAACGCATCAAAGTTGTAGGGTAAAGGAACGTCATCATTGCTACCGTCCACAAAGGACTGTGCTTCCCGCGGCAACAACGCTGGCAAGTACACTACTTGTACGTCTGCGCCGTGACCCCGCTCACCACGCCCCTCCTCCTGCCACCACCCAAATGTTGGCAGAAGCTCCTGGAAATTTCGATACGCCATTACGTTTCACGCACCAGACAAGACTTCGCATCGTCATAATGCTATATGGCAGATATTCTTATGTGTATGAACGTATGAGCTTTCTACATATAAAAAACTATTTAAATATTTTCTCTTTTTATTTTAAATTACTATTAATTATTACAATTCAGATTTCGACCTCAAATGTGAAGGTGGGTGACGTCATATATTCTTAAGCAGTATTTGGCCTTTAGACTTAACATCTGCCCATAAAGGCCTATATGTATTTTAAATCAAAAACAAAGATTTCTCGAAAAAGAAGATAGATAGGACGCAATGACAAAGTAATACATTTATTTGTTCATTCTGTACAAGTAATCTTCCTCAGACAGATATCTCTGAAGAAGAGAGGATCTTCTTTCTTTTCTAAATTGGGCTTAACGCCAGCAGATAGAACCGTATACATAGATGGCATGTTACTTTTCCTATTTATAACATTTGCTGCTGATATTATAATATTACAATTACTAATAATCACAATAAAACAGCAAGGCTGACGCTGACTTATAAATACATTTATCAATCAATGTGGGTATCGAGAGCAGTCACAAAATAATCTTCAGAAAGTAATAACAAATGTTTTTTTTTCCGTGAAGTAGGTCAAGCCGCTGAAGGCTTATAAACGTAACGTATTGCGGACGCTCGCATGTCACCGGTCACATTAATTCAATATCTATCTACAATATTATAATAATACCTACTAGCTTTTGAACTTGGTTTCGCTCGCGTTAATATAAAAAAAATACTATCCGAGTATATTTTATTTTTTTCTAGAAAAGTCTTACCCTATATTCGTTTCTGTTTCCCTAACTTCACAGCCTGTACCTCTTCTGCACAAAGATTTCATGATCGATTTAATATAATGCGAAATATAATTTAAAAACACTTCACTTTTGCATTTAAAATATTAGTTGAAACTAATTCCAATGTTCATAATATATTAAAAAGATAAAATGTTATATAATAAGTCATTCTAAAGCTTCTTTGGACTGATGGAATTTATTTACTTTATTATCCCAACAACGATCCCAAATATACTCAATATCAGCGTAGATGTGGTCATAAGCATATATTAGGACGAGTAATTAAACAAACTTGTGAGCGTTAATTTCAATTGGTCTAACAGAACAACGCCGGACTGACTGGCGTCCTTGTTCATTTATGTAATTGACATATTAACACTTTCGTCATTGTTTTAGACGTGTTTGCGATTATACATTGTTCAAAATATAAGTTAGGAAGATTATAAAATACGATATGAATGAACAGGATCTGTGTAATATTCACAAAAAAGGCGAATAAATTATTATCATACACCTATTTACAGCATAGCTATAATTTAATACAATAGGTACTATGTAATATTTAAGCGTAAGAAAGTTTTTGTTTATTGCTTAAAAAGACTAAAGTCACATTTCAGTACATTACAACGTGCTCTGTAAGCACAAACTTCTAAAAAAACTCGAACTGTCAATGCACCGAATAATGCACGCAATGATCAGACGGACAATGATTTCTTAAATCTAATCTTTACTTTATTTAAGAAGATTCCATACAGTTTACAATGACAGTTAAAATTAAGAAACACCTAAAATAAATAACTAACTGACACGTTTTTCATTAAATAACTTTCATAAAATCCTGTTGGTTCTAAAATTCAGTAGCTTTCAAAGTATTTCAGTATTCAGATTTCAAAACTTTCAATATTACAGCAACAGTAAACTATGTAGAAAAAAAAACATATTAGTGCAAATTCCGTTAAAAGTTTAAGTTTAATGAAAAGTTTATACAAGAAATTAATGAAGAAACTAAAGAGCTTTTCAATCTTTGATGGCCGATCAAAGTCGCTTAAAGTTATCGTGAATAGGGTGGAGTTTCGGCTAGTCAGTCACATAGACGCAGTGAAACCGAAATCAATACCACATGAGTCAGCTAAGTGTAGGTCCCACATTAGCGGATGCGAGCGAAGTAAAGGGGAAAGTAAAACTATTTGTTTTTCTTATTCTTCGACGAGACAAAGAACAAATGGCACCGTAATAGTGCGCAAGTAATTGCTTTAATTTTGGGTTCGTATTGTGTAACTTCGGAATGCGTCTTATGATGAAAGTTATCGGTCTCAATTACATGGAGGCTGCAGGCACGTCGCGGCGTCGGCGTCGACCCGTCGCTGTAATGAAGCCCCCACCGTGAATCATCGATAACCGATTGAAAAACTCTACGTGACGTTAGGTTGTGTAACTCGCGACGTGATCCAGTACGACTAAGTACCGTATTATGTAACGTAATTGTCAAAATAAAATAGTACGTCTTAATTCACTATAACTTGGTGAAAGTTAGGATTCTGGATGATGTGACTTAATTGGTATTACGTAAAATGTGTAGGTAGGTAATAATCGTCAAAGATCGGTTATGTATTTAACTTAGTGTGGATTTTTGTGTGCTTATATAAAAATTTAATCTCAAAAATAAAAGTGGTGCGCATCCATTCAGCAAAGTTATAATCATAATATGCAGATAAAGACAGTGCCAAAATGTATATTCCTTGAAGGTTTATCTAACTACTTTATAGGCTATCCACGGGGTTCTGGCACAGACACTACAAAATTAACATTAATGGCATCAGTTTTGAAGTTTATTTTATTCATATGACATCATACAATAATTGAATTTCTTTATAAAAGTCGACGTTATTGTGACGAATATTCATTTATCTAACGGTAGGCTGCTGCTCGTAGATGAGATTGTTCAGTAAGAAATAAGATATCGTATGTTTGCTAAATACATAATCCGTACATTGATTGTTAAAAACTCTTGTTTTTGAGTATCGAGTGAAGCGACTATGGTGGCTTCCGGATACTGCAGTCAGGTACCAATTACATGAATGAATAAATCTTCTTATCAAACCACAGACGTCCACTGCTGGACATAGGCCTCCCCCAAGCCTCGCCACAAAGACCGGTCCTGCGCTGCCTACATCCAGCGGATCCCCGCGAACCTCGATAGATCGTCGGTCTATCTTGTGAGAGGCCTACCCACGCTACGTCTTCCGGTATGCGGTCGCCACTCAAGAACTTTCTGGCCCAACGGCCATCCGTTCTACGAGCAATGTGTCCTGCCCACTACCACTTCAATGTCGCAATCCTTTGGGCTATGTCGGTTACCATGGTTTTCCTGCGAATCTCCTCATTTCTGATTTGATCTCGCATGATAAATAGCATCGTTTAATAAAATTGGAACCAGAAAATGTATAATCTTGCATCATTTATTGATGGTGTGGCGTATTGTGCACCCAGATGAGGTAAGCGCCACCAAGTTGCCAATTTCCGTCTTTCGCTTGAAGGATGGGACGACCGTTATACAATACAATTAAGATTTCAAACCCATGCCTCAAGGTGGGTGGGTGATATCAATCGTTGTGATATCAATAGGTTCCGGAAAACAGTTAACACCGGATGGATCATTATTCCACTTTGACCAATGGAAAAGACATCTTGAATAACATCTGGTGGAGTCATGTGAGCCCCATTTCGATCCTTGAGCAGATATAGAAGAGCTTTGCCTTAGCGTTCTAGCGGTAACTAGCGTCATTGCAAGATACAAACTCTAGCTACCCTAAAAGTTAAAAAACATTCTAGGTACCTACCTAAAAGTGAAGGAAAATCATTAATAAAGTCGGCACGGACCGGTACCACTATCATGCCTATTTCTGCGGTAAAGCAGATTATTCATTCCAGTTTGCAAAGTAGGATAATAAATATTAGCGTAATAGCATACTTCTTGATATTTAAGAGTTCAGTCTCAATTGACAAGATGAACTGCGATATTTGGTCATGTATACCAAAGCAAAAACAAAAAGCTGTTTCCATATTTATAGTGTCAATAATGGGTTTTATAAAATTTTAGAAACTGATGACTTTGCTGACGTTTTGAATTTTTTGAATGAAGCTGGCTTTTGAACCTATGAAAAGTAAATAGATTAGGCTTTTGAACCTATGAAAAGTAAATAGATTAGTAAAAAAAATAAAATTACTTATTATGTCTCGACATATTTATAATATAAGAGATTCTACAATGCTCTTAATCGACTAAGATCTCAAAAGCTTCTACGTAAATATAGCTCTTTTTTTTTTAGGACAAACTCTCTTAAATTTCCTTTTTTTAATTTATCCCATTCAATTTGTTGATTTCATAAAACTTTGGTGAATAATTAAAATACAATAACTCATATTCGTATCATTCAGTCACATTATAAAATCGCTAGAATAATTTGAACATCTAAAACATAGCAGAATTTTAAAAGCGGTAACAGCTTAGTACCTACGTCAACATGTAGGAGCAGCAGGTAGGGGATGACGTAAATGTCCCCAAGGGCCGAAGTGTCACGCAAGTATTTGCTCGGGCCGTCAAAAACAGAATAAGATACCACACAGGTACATTTTGCCTCAATTTAGAACCCGCATTTAATTCAATAAATATTTGCACTTTTCTTGGAATTCAATTAACTACGCACAATAAATATCGTTGCCGGAGACTGCCATATACTGTCGTTCGATTAAAAACGTTTTTTTCATAAACTGCTTCTCGGCCAACGTACTGTTCAATAATGGAACCCATGGATTTTATGACAATATTAGTATCAATAAAATGTATTCTTTAACAGATGTCCCATTCCTTAAGCCGGAACAAATATCAGCTTCACCGTAAAAATAGACAGGAAATTATTACCTACACTCACAGACTCACGATAGCACTATTAATTTTATAAAAAAATAGTCAGCCTTGGCCGCTTCGCTGCGCATTTAAAATTAACATTATTATTTATTGTCATTATTATTAGGGAGTCCAACATTCATATAAATATCCATTAAGCACATGTATTTTCTACATGGATACCAAGTTTCAAGTCAATCGGATGCATGGTTCAGTAATTATAACGGAACATCCATAAAAACCACTTTAGATTTATATTATTTTAGATTTATTAGTATAGATATCAAAATTTGCACGACATATTATTATGTGCTAGGCTGTAACTCGCCTAGTGTTAGGTGATTATCGGAAGGTGAGACGGGAGGTCTAATTGTCAATACTTTACCGGCTGTCCAACCCTACAAATAAGAACACAAGAACAAGCAGGCTACCACCACCCTAGCTCAGTCGCGCGATCTTACAATACGTCCTACTACCAATAAAAAAGTTTGTTTTATGGCTGAGTTCAAATAAGCTTACGGCTCAACTAATCGTGTCCGGTCTTGGCTATCGCTCAATGACGTTGGCAATACCAGGAACACAGTGAAGACAAGATTGCTTAGCACAAAATTTTAATTCTTGCCATTATTATGAAGTAATTAATTCTTACGGCCTTTTTGGGTGGAAGACCACAATCATTTGTGAAATCATGTCAGTCATATTAACATTTTCTTGAAACTTCTTTAAGTAAAATATTTTAAATGTGAAAATTCTAATAAATTAAAAGCAAAATTGATAAAAAATTAGAAATTAAAAACATACTCCAATCGAACTGTCATAAATAACAATAATATTACATCATAACATAAACGAATCTATATAGTATATTTCAAAATAAGCTGTTAGCCGCGGTTTAGCCCGGGTGCTCAAGAAAAAGTGTTAGTGTAGTTTCCCGTAGGACTGAGATATTTTATCAGGATAAAATGTAGCATAAAACTTTCACTTGACATAATACTATCACTTGGAAAAAATCATGTCAATCAGTTGTTTCGTTTTGACGTGAAAGAAGTTTAAACAAATACACAAACAAACAAAGAGACACACTTCCACATTTATAATATTAATAGTGTGGAGCTTACAAATAACATGTTTAAATGTAATGAATTGATATAAAAGCAATTTATTGTACCAATTAAGAAAAATAATTTGTTATCAATTACCAATAAATTGAGATGAATAGATTGTAAATTGAACATGAACAACAATATATTTATCTACATATTGGAGATACTATGACACAACTATTATTTTCATTCAATTGTTTTACGAATTAATTGTGTTGTTTCAAGTCTTGACTACTAATTTTAGCGATATTTACAATTAATCAATTCATTAATTAATTCGTTCATACTCACCGGAAACCGCGCCGGAGCAGCGCATTGTACCAAGTACATCACAGTAAGAGTCACTATAAAAGTTCTGAACGACATTTCTGCCTCACATCGCAGCACACGAAACGAACAACTAATCGTTCTTTGGCAAGAGTCGCACTGCTTATAAACATTCACTCGGAAGTAGCATGCAGGTGTTTTGAATATCTGAAATACGCGCGCTGCACCCTTCGCGGAACGAGGGCCCGTTTCGATCGCTCTTGTCGCGATTAGAACGCGTACACTTATGAGGCGCCAGCTACTGAATAAGCATTGTGAGCCCCTCGAATGATTTGAACACCTTTCGCACCTCCGAGAGAAAGTCGAAGGAAAGTGCACAGATTTTGGCTGTCAAGACAACGCCTACACGCGTCCCCGTAGGAGCATTGTCACGAGTCATCCATCACTCGACCTAGCTGACAGCCATGGGCTTCCGCTAATCAAAACAAATGAATAATAATGTTCTGACAAATTGTGGTCAGGCATTCTCGCAATCTTGTTTTTATCTACCTTCTTAGAGCTTTGACAAGTCTTAATCTAGGCCACTGTTTAATAATTATGATTTATAAATATTTTTTTTAAGTTAATTAAAATTTTAAAACGGCGACAGGACAATGCGTTATTTATAAAAATGAATCGATCCTAATTTTATTTTGTAAAAACTTACTTAAATCAATAAAAACAGATAGGTGGCATCACTTTTCAGCCCATACATAGCTCAGGATTGTACAAAAATTTACAGCCTCCTATCATAATTCCTCGCATATGTAAAAAACACCCGCATTGACATTATTGTCAGTAAGGGCTGAGTTATAGAAATATTATTCAGAATGGTGGACATACAAATAACATGAAAACATATCATGTACATTTGTATTTGAGTAAAATCATTTATTTATTTTATGTGTATTTAAGTAACAAATCCCTCGAACAATTCGAACGTATAAAGCCTACAATGAAACGACTTTAATGGTTAATAGCATTTTTTTTTCTAAATTACACTAATATGAGTATACTTGACTTGTTTGTATTATATATCTACGTAACGTATAAAATTTAAAATTTGGTTATATATTTAGCATATCTCGTCACTATTACATGAGGCTAAGATTAAATTAGTATACTAACGATCTGTATATCACATTTAACGACCCTGCCGAGGATTTTTCCCCTGTTTATGGTGACGGAAACACACACAAAGCGGGACTAACTACACCCATTATGTATGTTTTTTTTTTATATAGATACTGACTCCCACCAGTAATCGAAATCAAATCTCATGTTATTAGTAGACAGGTTCACAAATCACTTAGCCGAAAACGAAAAAAGTAACGTATTTGGTATTGCATGCATGCAATGTAACATACGGAATCCAATTTCATACAGCGTGAGCGGGGAGCTTTAGTTCGTCGGTAGTTAGTTTTTCGCGAATGTAAAATGTCAATCATTACAAAATTGATATTCCTGCCATCGTTAATGACTAAATAAAACGGTAAAAGTAGTTTTAATTATGAACACGACACGCGAAAATCGAAAGAAATACACTATTATTTACATACTTTATCTTTACAGCTTCAGGAACAGTTAACCTGTGCGTCTTTTATAACGTTCTCGACAGCGTTAAAGTTAACCCAATTTTGTATGCAGTTGGAACAGCGCGCCTAGCGGCAAACGTAGGCAAACAATCCCATTCCATACAAATATGAGCTAACTTTTACGCTATCGAGAATGTTAAAAAACTCGCACTAAGCACACTGAATAATAAAAATCGTAAACGAATTAACCTCCTGTCTACTTATCCGCTCATTTGAGCACTTCGGGAATGTTTATTCTAATATCAACTAATTGTACTGGCTTTTAATTTCGGTTTGAATATCAGCGTGATTAATATTTGACTAGTACACATATATGGAAGTTTGCTTTGTTTAGTCCGTTGATTTAAAATTTAAAATGATCAATAGCGCAAGTCTCTCGCGATGCGTGTACAAATCGGAAGACGGGGCGTCACAAAGGATTGATCGACGGCTTAGTCGCCGTTCGCTGACTAAGCTATTATGGCTAAGTAAAATGAAATTATTTGAAAATAATAGAAATATGCCGCTATTAAAATAATTGTACGGTGCATAGATGCTACATGTTAGCGTGTAGTAAATTGCAAGAGCGCGCTTATTTTCAATATCAATACAATGAAAGTCATGTTAAACACATGTTTCTTGTTTGAGATTTAGAAAACGCTTAATCATAAAAAATATATGTAATACTAACCTACTTGTACACTGATAGGCGCACATCGATCAGCACGTATGTACACTCAACCTCTAAACTGTGACTCACAAAGAAAAAAACCTGCAAAGGATATGCAACAAAGGGAACGTTGTCCGTTAAGTTGTTATATAAAAATAACGGTCTTTAAATCGTTGTTTGTCAAAATAATATGAATTTAATAAGTTATTTCACTATAAATCCATATCTAAGCAGCTTCGATTATTAGTTTGATCGAAAATCAAAACTCGTTTTTATCTATTTTCTCAAATAAATAATTTTAACAAACTTTGCATGATATCCCACTGATTGGCTTCATAATTTGCAGCTTAAGGGATTCTATGTTTTTTACAAGATTTTACTGTACCTACCTACCTTAATTCAAATTTTTTTTCTTACAAAATAAAAAAAACTTTATTTAAATTGTAGAAAAGCGATATTGAATAAAAGCTAAGTAGTACCTAACGAAGAATTAAGTGACAGGTTAACTTAAATTATTTATTCTAAGTGCTTTACTTCCTCTAGCTTCTGCTTTTATAGTATCTCTCTGTCGTGTGTAATCTATAAGTGTCGCTCCGCATTGCAGGAACGTCGTCGCCAGCGATGAATTTTATTGTAGGCGTTGAATATTAATGAAATATGCGGATACGCAAATTTACACACGAAGTCCTTTTATTACTTTACTAATTCGCGGACTCAGTCAATATCCTGTGCACGACCGTGTTCCCTCCGTTAGTTTTCAGTTTGTGCCTTGCGTTGTCGCTGGCTACATCGTTTCGATGAAATGTGAAGACGACAATAATTAAATATTATTCGACTTATTAGAGTCAACACTGTCTTCGCAGTGTCTCATGTGGTGCACATATTGGAGTGCTGATTCACATTTGAAGAAAAAAAAACCGAGAGACGGTTGATTGCGACGGAGAACGCGAATGACGCAGAGTCCGAGAGTCATTGATCCCGATACATTCCCGGACGGCCGACGCCATGTCGGAGTCTGCGCGTTCCGCCGGGTCTCTCGTCTCGCCGTACGCTCTTGCGGCTTACGTCGCGTGTATTGCTGGCGTTGGTGCTTTATTGAACTGCTCACTTGTAGCTGCGCTTCTCAGAACTTCAAAAAATGGTACTTATTTGTTTACATAAATAATAATATAATAATAAATATTTAATAACAATCACGCCACGTTAACTGGCCCCGTGCTAAATTCGGAAAGAACTTGTGTTACAGGTACCAGATAACGGAAATAAATGTTAGATTTTTATTATACACGTACATATATTTAATATACATCTATAACCCTGGGAAAGACATTTATATTTATCATACAAATATCTTCCCTTAGGGGGATTCGAACCCGCGACCCCCTTGTGTAGTGACCATGTCACTTACCACTACACCAGACGGCCGTTTATATATTTATTCTATTGAATAATTTTGTTTTAGTAAGCATTTCAAGCATTCTACTTTTTCTTAATTACACTTTAAGCGCGTTTGTTGTTAGATTAATTTAAATTTGGAACATTGAATTGAATGTTAATATTTACCAACAACTATCAATATAAAAAATATTATTTTATTTTTATAGTTGTAGTTTATAATTTTTTTTTATTTTTTTATTGCCCTTTTAGGCAGACGAGCATACGGCCCACCTGATGGTGAGTGGTTACCGTCGCCCATGGACTTCAGCAATGCCAGGGGCAGAGCCAAGCCGCTGCCTACCGCTTAATACTCTCCACAAGCCTCGTTTGAAGAAGGACATGTCATAGCGCTCGGGAAACACCGTGGAGGGGAGCTCATTCCATAGCCGGATGGTACGTGGCAAAAAAGACCTCTGGAAACGCACTGTGGATGACCGCAGTGGCTCCAGGTAGTATGGATGAACTCTACTCCGGTGGCGGGCGGTACGATGGTAAAAACGAGATGCCGGTATCATCTCGAACAATTCCTCAGAGCACTCCCCATGGAACATACGGTACAAAATACAGAGGGAACCGAAGTCCCTCCGCAGACCCAGAGGTTCCAAACGACCCGTAGTAGTATCACATAGTGATAATTTCTTAACCTCTTATTTTTGAGCGATAAAAGCTCGATTTACAGGAACCATTTTTTCTGTATGAATAGACGAGCGCACGATCCACAAGCTGCTAAGCGGTTACCGGAGCCAGGATACGCAATTTTGGTCCATCTAACAATACGAGGCCAGTCTCGATTGGGTTAGATAACATATGGCCATGCCTCAAACTGGAGTGTGTTAATTTATTTGATACTAATGAGTATATTAGATACGTTATGCCATTATTTGTATCCATTTCAGGGTTGATGAACATTATCATTCAATTGGCAGTGGCAGATCTTATCCTGGAATCGACAATCATTCCAGAACTGTGCTATTATAATTTCCGGACATGGCAATTTAGCAACAACGGATGTATTATCTATAGGGGATTTAACGTACTAGCATCAACAGCATGTTCTTATTTTGTCGTTACTATTGCTTTACACACACTGGCAATTGTAAGTCTTGGCGAAAAGATAATTATGAAACGTATAAAACAAAGCGAACATGAAGATGATGAAGAGTTAAGATCATCGCGTCACAGTCTTGTTGCCAGTAGCGACTCCTCAACGCCCCCACGTACCATGCATGTGGATTACAGACTAAATGTGATTAAAATACCTGTCATTCAACCAATAATATTTATTTGGATATTATCACTTTCTTTAAGCGTACCAGATTTTTTTCTTGCAACCGCACTACCATTAGATGACGGTTCTTCCATGTGCGTAATAGCAGATACTGATCACAGACTGTACGTATATTCAGTTCTTGCAATTTTTAATTTGATACTGCCAACAGTTTTACTGACGATTAGTGGTTTTTTAGTAGCAATTAAATTAAAATCGAAAAGAGTTCTGACTTTCCTCGACAGTTGCGAATCAACAGAATCTCTCAAATTGTCATTATGGCTTATACTGACTTACATTATACTTTGTGCTCCTCGTTCAATTTTTTCAGGGTACATTTTATATTCTTCATCTTTGACGGAAGGAAATAATACTTCTTTCATAAAAACATTGCACTCAAACGATACTACAACAACTATAAATTTAGCGCTAAGTGGGGCGTCACTCGGCTCTGCTTTCTTACGACCCATACTATGTATACTTTTGTTGCCAAGTGTGAGAAAAGTGTTTGCTTTTGGTTCCCTTCGGGCAGACGTCAACCATGTGTGATAAACAATGAATTAAATTTACCATCTACCTAATAATATTAGATTAGATAGGTACGATTTTTAAGAAAAAGCGATTTGACGCTATAGAATTTATAAATACTTATACATAATCGAGTTTTTCAAACTATGGACTAAAAAATCTAGTCTTAAGCATTAATGCAACTTTATCGATAGGGTGGAAAGTCTATTCCTTAATTAACAAGTACGAATGGTAAGACGAGATGATGTAGGTCTTGGTCGTTGTGCTATTTTAGTTTGGTACTCTTCGGCATTTCGGCAAGAAGTACCTACCACTTTTTTTATTACCTAGTCAGGTCATAAATTCTGTCAAATGTTTAATGTAAAATAATTGAAACAAGTTTATTCATTATGTAACCATTCATATACCAAAATGAACTTAATAAAACATAGATTCTTATGACACTAAAATTTATTCAAAATGACCTCCGTGATTTTGAATACAGGCCTTCTATCTGGGCGGCCAGTCGTCTATCGCAGCACGAACGAGGTTCATGTCAATATCGGCGGCTGCCTTAATCAAGGATGTCTTGAGTGACTCCAAATTGGGATGAGGCTTTGAGCACGCCTTTTCCTCCAAGTGTTGCCATATCTTGTAATCTAACGGATTCAAATCTGGACTGGAGGAGGGCCAGTCTTCGTGCCGGACGAAGTCGATTTCACGCGCCGCCATCCAGTCTTGTGTGCTCTTCGCTCTATGAGCTGGCGCCGAATCTTGTTGGAATACCCAGTGCCTGTTATTGAACATGGTATGAGAAACAGGTTCCACAAGGTTCGTCAGGACTGTATTTTGATACACAACTGCATTCGTTTTTACACCTTTCTCACAAAAATGTACCTCTGTTAAGCCACAATAAGAAACTCCCAACCATACCATGAGCGAGGATGGAAAATGACCTCGTTGGAGACGCGGAATACGGTTGCTCGCTTCTTTACTACTGTGTGCGTACATCTTATCATTTTGTTTGTTGTAGCTCTCTTCTACGGTAAAAATTTTTTTATCCGAAAAAAGAATTTCCCGATATTTTTTTCCCGCGTACCGCTTCAACAAAGCGCGGCATCTCTTCAGTCTCAGGTCCATTAGACGAGCATTCAAACGATGTCCTGTTTTTCTTCGATATGCCCGAAGCCCTAAGTCTTCATTTAACACCCTTTTCACCGTGGTTCTGCTTAACCCCATCTGAAGGGCCAACAGTTTCTGTTTACGTTTGGGATTTCTTTGAATTCGCGCCTTCACAGCTTTTATCACTGCTGGAGTCCTAACAGACCGAGGGCGACCACTTCTTGACCTGTCATCTACACTAGAGTCTTCATTGTATCGTTTGATGGTACGATAAACGAATCTTTTGGTTATATTCAAATTTTTCAATATGTTAAAAATTGGAATTGGCGCGTAACCGCAACGATGCAACGCAATAACTGCAACACGGTCTTCTTTAAGCGTCCACTCCATATTTAAAAATGAGTAAAATTCTAAAAGTATACATTTTTATTTTCATGAACAATTCGAAATTCGAATTCAATAAACTTTTTTGTGGCCAGCATTCTAAAAGAAAAGTTTTTACTGTGTGACAATACTTATGACCTGACTAGTTATATATCGAACAAAAACGAAGCAACCGTAATAAATTCCACGGTGAAGTAGCATCGGATTATAAAACAATAATTCAATTTAAATATTTAGCTTACTCGTATACCATACCTTAAAAGTGGTAGGACGTATTGTAACCCTGGCTGCATTTACTTTGGCTCTGAAACCGCTAACACGACGAATACTGTAAACTGGTCCGCCTATCGGATTTTAAACAATTAAAACAATTTAAAACAATTACTTTGATGTACATATAAACAGTGAACATAACAAGTTCGTTATTATGTGTGTCTAAGTGTTAAACACTTTTCCCAACAATTGCAGTACATACCTACATCTACACTGTACATTATTTTTGTATACCCACAGTAATATTAACTGTAATGTTATATTATATAAGTTTTATAAAATTGAAATATACCTATTTGAGGTAATTATTTTCGTATTTATATTAAATACAAAATGTTATTTTTTACAATAAATTATCTGAAATACTAAGTGTATTTACTTTAATTATTTCGCATTTAAATAGCAAATTATTTAGTATAAGTAAAATTGTCTTTAACTAGGAAGTTGACGTTTTGTATGCAAAAAGTTAGCTTATTTTAAAAAAAAAGTTTTATTTCCTACTATGCCCTTGAAAGTCAGGTGTCAGTTGAGCCAGGTGAGTCTTTAGAGGCATTTTGTACTGCCTCTCGTGTTTTGGATTTCTTCCCTGCCATGAAGCTGTCCAAAGTTAAGAAAAACGACGAGAAAAAAGAAGTCTGTCGACGCTGTCATGGGAGTAATATGGATGACGAAAAACTACCAACCCTAGCTCTTGTAACTTCGTGTCGTGTTGTGCCGAATGATGTTAAGCGTTATTGCGTCAGAGCAGGGGGACAATAGATTTGCGAGTTTCTCCATCATTATGTTCATTTCCTCATAATACCCATTCGCTCTGTAGAGCTGGGGCCATTTGGTAAAAAACTGTGATGAATTATACCGGCACTAAACCAGCAAACAGTGACCATAACTTTTTTAGCGGTAAGCTTTCGTTTGGAGCATCGCTTACATGCTGAACCATGGTCTAACCAACATGACGACCACTTTCAAATATCAAAAAAGGATCAATTTTGCACCGCAAGTGACAATCAAAATTCAAAATCAAAATTTCCACGAAGCGTTCAAATCAATAAAAGAGTCGTGTGTTCATTTGTAGAGCCAGATTCGTGTGTTCATTTGTAGAGCCCACCCTGTAAGTCATAAACGTTGCCAGCCGTTTGTGCGGCATTGACATCGCGACGAAACTCGTATTCCTTAATTATATAGGTACTGATTTTTATTGTGTCCACATATTGATGAAAAATCCAAACGTAGTGAAAACATACGACTACTCAATAAACAAATGACTGAATTTGAAAATAGAATTTCATATTTTTAAATAAAATTTAAATACATAAATAACATATTTAGGCCAACTATTTAACATTAATCCATTTAGTCCGCTTTCATAACAAATTGCCCTAATTAAAGTAAATGTTAAATTCGAGAAAGCACGATAGTATCTACAATAGAAATTTTGAAGAAATCTCAAGATTATCTTTGGCTTCGTATAATGAACGCCGTATAATAAATACCGTAAAATAAATATATACCGTAAAAGGTGTTTAATTTTTAGATTGTCCTTTTTCAGCCAAGGCATGTAACCTACATGAACACGAATGTTGGTTTGCAATGTTCTTCAATCCAGTCCAGCTACATATGTACACATAACAAGATACAGAGTCATGTAATTTGTAAGATAGAACATAAAGTTTTGTATTCATCTTGAACTCGACCCTTCTAACTCTTCTATTCTCTTCTACTATAAGTTTTATAGGGATTCAATTTGCAGTTATTTTGGGTTAAAGGGATATGGTATTTCGACTAAAAATTTTAATTTAATACAAAAGTTTATTGGTGAAAACATGAAAAATATGATAGATTAATTTAATGGTTGATAAAATGCAGCAGAAATGTTACAATATTGGCCATCACAAAACTATTTTTCTAATAAATGCCTGAATATCAAGAAAATGCTATATATATTATATAGTACAAATTACCTTCAGGCACAACAAAATAGTTAATGTCAGATAACTTTGGTACTACAATTTGAGAAAATTACAAGAACGAGACACTAACAAATTTTTTGTGCCATGTTTTGGTACAGCCATTTAAAACATTATGAAATGTGTCATTGGAAAATGAATATGAGTCAAATCGGAATACACCATAATCTCCTTCACTGCGGTCATGCGGCGATAGGAATGTTACTTGGTCGACCAGGCTGCTTGTTTGTAAATCTATCAATAAAAGGAAAACACTTTTAACTTAAGAAACCGTAATTTTAATAACTTAAGTTATAAATATTTATATTCATCAGGTCAGCTCGATATCTGCAATCCAGTGTAAATACAGAAATACAAAACCGTCAAAGATGACACAACATTTAATTTTAGACGGAACGGGAAGGTCCGCTGCGAACGACTTTTAACATTTTTACAAGCGACGGCTCGCGTCGGCTTCGGTGATGATACCGCGCCAGACGACGTTCTCGAATGTTACTCGTTTTCTTATAAACACCGATGAGAACAAATGCGTGTGCTGGGGTGAGTGCGGCGAGATATTAGTTGTCGCCGCCCTCGGCAGGCTCGTCGCCATCGCCTTGAGTGTCTGACGTCCAAAGCGTCAAGTTATCTCGCAGCAACTGCATTATTAACGTAGAATCTTTGTACGAATCTTCGTTCAATGTGTCCAGTTCGGCGATGGCATCGTCGAAAGCCTGTGAAAGTTACGTCAGATTTAGAAAAAGACTATCTTTCAAACAGTATGTATCAAAATCATAAAATGTATGTCAACGGATATACACTCTAGTACTGGCTGGATCGATTACATCATATTAAGGGTTAATTGCTAGACACGACCATGCTGGTAGGTAATGTTAGTATAAAACTGGTTTAAATTTTACTGTTGAGTTTATTTTTACTTTCCATGCTGTTTAATGGAGATCAATAATTTTGGATGGTTAGTGAAATTACGTAATGCGACCACACGTCCATTCATTGATGTTTTAAAGAACCTGTTTAGCTAAGTGGCACGCTCTCGCAGGGGAGTTGATAATCTCGTAATAAAAGACGGAAAAGTTGAGCGCTAAACCAAGCCGGATTGGATGGGTCGGTTGCATTTTGGCTTTAGCAATGTCGAACGCTTCCTGGTAGGCCTTCTGAGAGTCCTCCACGACGGCTGGGGACAAGCGACTTGTGTTAATTCGCGACTCCTACACCTTTGTAAATCGTGCCAGCCAGCACAGAGCCTATGCATAACTGACACAAATAATGACCTGTTTGGCGAGTTGACACGCCTTGTCTGGCGAATTTAATATCTCATAATAAAAGACTGAGAAATTTAACGCCAGACCCAGCCTTATGGGGTGTGTGGGCTGCATTTTCGCCTTGCTGATTTCAAAAGCATCTTGGTATGCTTTCTGTGAATCCTCTACAACAGCTGTAATATAAATAAATATTAACAAAAACATTTTTTTATTTTCTTTATAAGAAATAAAGCCTCAAAACGAAAAAAAAACTTACAATGTCTGGTTTCTCCTGTGGCCACTTCTGCAAGGTACCTGTAGTAATCTCCTTTCATTTTGAGGTAAAACACTTTACTTTCTGGATTACTAGCTTTAGGAATTAGGTGTTTGTCAAGTAAGCCCTGAAATGCAAAAAATAATTATAAATAACAAGACCCTTACGTAGAATAGTTAGTTAAATTAATTTTTGCCTAGGGCAACGTCCGATATTGGGATCGCAATAGGCGCGCGCAACGACGCTGCGCAGGCTACCCCACCCCACCCCTCACCCCACCCACTGAAAAACCGCACCGCGCCCCTAAAGCTCACGTGCTATCTACAATTACTACATGATGAATTAAATTTCATTTGAACCACCAAGTAATTAATAATGGAAATCATTTTCTGAGCGCATTATTTCAATTGCAAGGTTGATTGCGCTTCACAAACACTGACGTCGTTTACGTAGGTAGACAGATGACGGTTGACCATAAACGTCACATTTAAATTACTAAAATGATTACAACCAATCCCAATATCGTAAAAAGCTGTGAAGAAATAATTGCTTACCAAAACGTCGTAGCAGATTTCTCTGAGCTCCTTTTCTACTTTAACCCTATATTCTTTTGCCATTTGCTGTTTTCTTTCTGAACCCTCGGTTTTCTGTTCAATTGAGGAAATGACACGCCATGATGACCGTCGGGCACCTACGACATTCTTATAAGCAACTGAAAGGAGGTTCCTCTCCTCGTTGCTAAGTTCGACGCCGGTTTCCGTCACTTCCTTCATCGCGGCCGCCATGTCGTCATATCGCTCAGCTTGTTCGGCCAATTTGGCACGTTGCACCAGTTCTTCCTTGTCGACGGACATCGTGGACGATGGAAGAGGACTAATTCACTGATGCCCCTGTAATAAAAAAGTACTTGAATAAAATTAAAATATAAAACCGAATGTGGTAATGAAGCAAATCAGCTTCATCAGAAAGACTAATCTTAGGTGTCACGTTCACCGTAGCGAATCGCTTATTGGGATTTTGTCATCATTGAAACGAACCTTGTAAAAGAGGCGGACAAGCGCACAAGCGCAATCTTAATTCAACTAGCTCAAAGAGCAACCCTCACGCAACACGCGACATCGACGCTACGTCCGCTCGGTGTGACAGCATCTCACAGACTCGGGTAAGCTGCAAGGAGGCAGGCACGCGCCGAATCGTCGCGCCGCCGCTTGGTCACCGCCACTGCGCCAACAGTATTGATCCGACGGCGCGGGATAAGCACTCCAGACGAAATACGGCTAGCTATGGTGGTTGCACACCCCTCGCCCTCACACCACACCGCCCGTCCCGCGTGCACCGCACCCGTCGATCCGGCGCCTACCTCTCCGTACCCTATCCACCTACTCGCTTTTGCACCATAGCCCTGTTGCTAGGCAATGAAAGCTGTAATGATTTTTCCTTGCACCTAAGGATTTTTTAGTCTCCGATTTGATGACGGTTTTTACAAATCTAAATTTATTTTCCACTACGATTAAAATATTGAAGACCTTTACATACTTGATACTTAAACATGTTAAATGAGTGCGATATTACGCCCACTATATTTTGATTACATCATTCCAGTTCGTTATAAACTATGGTTGATGAATATTATTTACTAAAAAGTACTTTTAAACCGTACTAGACTTGACTGACGAACCAAATTAACCAAAACTATTGGGCCTACATTGGGTTTGAAATAAGGAGGCAAAATTGCTAGTTTCCCAGAGGTGGTGACAACGTCACCTTACGTCGTAGGTCTCTTTGTCTAATGCCACTTTTAACCTTTTTTAGGAAATCTTACTTAACAAGTGTTCTCGAACGACTTTCACAACGAAACAACGTCGTTTAATAGAAATCAAACCCGTAAAATGTATATATGTATTATGTATTAACTAGTATATATCGTAAGAGCACGAGGGTAGATTTTACTATCTTATTTTTTTCTGCCGCAAAGTAGCGACACGTTCCGGTTTGACATGGCGGCATTCACGTTGTAATTTATATAGGCTCAGGTAGTTGCTTAAAACCAGGACAGTAAACTTATTCACTCAAATACATACGATACTAACAAAACATGCCTAATAGATTTAGCGTTGGCCGATGGGACAAAGCAAATTTCTATATGACGGCTACACTCGAATGCATTCGCTTTTCATTTGTTCACAAAAACCGACAATTCTCGAAGTGAAAAAGAAAAAAGGCTAACAATGCACGTCAATCGCGTTCAATGATCAGCGTGCTTGGTTCGAGTTTTGTAACGTTCTCGATAACGTAAAAGTTAACTCAAATTTTAATGGAATTGGACCGTTTACCTACGTTTGCCACTAGGGGCGCTATTCCAACTGAATACAAATTTAAGTTACCTATAACGCTATCGAGAACGTTAAAAAACTCGCATTAAGCACACTATATACAACTAGGTACTTACATTCATTTGGTCCACAATAATATCATTGATTTCCTAATTATTGTAGCGGAGCACCGTGCCAAGCACAACATTATTTTTCTATTAAAAAGTTCGAGAATTATGATTGGGTGTTGTTGAAGTAACTTTTAATTTTACAGTTGTTTACGTATTGATTATAAATGCGAGTCAGAGATAAACTTTAATTTGACAGAGAAAAAACTGTTAAATTGAAACAAATTGAGATAATGCCACTTTCTATCTTGGGTATTGTTTAAAACGATATAGCCATGTTGAATTTCTGTTATGTACAAATGAATATTAGTCTATTGGTTTTATCATTTAGTACATACCATGCATAAGCTAGATTGCTGTGTAACGTCGATTCGTAGTTGGCGGCTTGGAGAGGGAAATTCTGAGAATACAATCAACGCGCGATAGATGCCGCTCTAATCTTTTGTATAACAAATTTCAGTGTAGTTCAGTGTCAATGTATACCTCAAATAGGTTTTACATTTTCACTTGACATGGTTTTCATTTAGAAAATTGTGAGTGTGTAGACCATGACTTTTTTAAATGCCAGAAGTGGACAATCTTTTTTTTTGAACCAGTTGGATCACGTCACAGAAAATCTCAAGCATAACACTGCATTTAAATAATGATGTGTAGAAGTAGAATACTTATATTTGTCAATGAGTGTGGAAATTAGCCCTCAGTAAAATTATTTCAAAAGTAGGAAGAGTGAATAGCTCTAATGAATATTTTGTTTTATTCTGTGAACATTAAAAATCCGAATGAAGATTAACGATGTTAATTTTCAATTATACTAAATCTATCTTGTGATTAAACTATACATACAGTTAAGACAAAACATGTCTTTCTCTAAATTTTTAAAACTGAAGAATACATCTTGAAGAATACCCAGGTCTGTAAGAACTCCTTTTGAAATATGTGTCTTCTGAAATTTCCACTGTACAAACCATTGAGTAATATTAATCCATGAAGTATTCCTTATTTCTATTAATACAAATTAATTAACTCGTTAGGTCTATTATATTTATTTGATTTAGTAACAGTAACCAGTAAGGTTTTTAATTAAAAATGAATCAACAAAAATTGAGGTATTAATGTTTTGTATGCTGTAATAAACCTAGTAACAAATGCATTTACAACATGTGTATTAAGAAAAATCTACAATTTTATATTGACCTGGCATAATTTAATGGCAAAAAGTTAAAAAGAAATCAGTTGATTAACGGATATGTACAAAAATAACTAAGATTTAGTAATTTTATTTTATTACCATTGTTTGTTTAGACAAACTTAAAAAAAATTCAGTAAGATGTGTTTTTCAATGCACAAAACAAACGATTAATTGAAAAATAAGTTCCAAACTCCATATTATTTGAAAGAACATCTACACTAATCACGCACGTGCAATCTAAATGCAAGAGAAAATGAGTCAGGGTTCGAGGTTGTCACACCTAAAGCATTTCAATGGCAACGATGCTCATATAACTTAAACTGAAATTAAACTATAAGAAAATAGAAAGATAAAACATTCTAATAGATATGATACCTATGCAAAAAGAGCATAGTGATGTTAAAATCGATAAAGTACTAAATGGACAAAGATAACCGCATGACCACACAAGGCAAAATTACGACGCATTAGTAAGGTCGAACGGTTACCTGTCCAAATGCACACCCAATCTTTAAGTTCATTTATCAATATACCTTGAACACGTAGAGAAGCAATTTAATAAACTAACTGCTCTGCGATCCTTTTGTATAATCCAAAAATACAACGATAGGATCACAAAATTCCGATGTGTGATCCAACACCGACGTTCACTACTTGTTGAGTCTTACATATACGACCAGCACTAAATCCAACTTTACAGAACAGATATTACTCACGAATTATTTAAACCCGCTGTCTTGGAGTGCAAACACTATTTTTTTTAAAATTTCAAACCATCTACCTCAACCGCGGTAAGAAACCGTGTCGCCGGTACGTGCAAAATGGCTGCTGCAAGGGCACTCCTATGCGTCACAGTCAATTTTAAGAAATGTAAGTATTTTAGATAAAAAAATACTGCGTTCAAACACTTAATACTAAACACTCAAAGAAATTCAATTTCACTTACTTGTCGGAAGGGGAAAAATGTATTTGAACCAGCAAATTTAAGCACAATATCAGTTTTTCTCTTGCGCTGAACGATATACTGGCTTTGACGGCTGCGGGGCCAGAGGGGAAACAAAACCGGAACAGGGTTCACGTAGCTAGACAACCGTCAACCATCTTGAAACTTAACCGGAAAAAGATCCTGTGTCAATGAAAACATAGTGGATTTTAAAATACTTTTGTCTCTGTTATATCTACGTTTAAAATAAGGACAGTGAGACAAAATCAATATCCTCAGCATTATCTTTACTATGGAATGAGCATAGACAGCTTCTCAAAAAACGCGGGATATTCAAAAAAGTGACTTCCTAGACTAGTTTCCGAAATATCTAGGTATAGAGACTGCAGTTGAACCGCTCTCGGAATCCTAACACCCGTAAAATCGAACAATTTTAGGACGATGTTACCGTAATAAGATTCCTGAATTTCAAAAGAAGTACGTATCTACCTACCATAGTCATTTGTTGGTTGCGTTACTTTTCTGATCATAACTTTTCCTTTTTTTTGCTAAGATATTTTTTCATCCTGAACATAGTTCATTTTTTTTTACATTAGCATTTATTTAAGTTAAAAAAAAAAAATTTTTTCCATTTCGTGAATTCGGTGAATGAGTCCGCAACCCCAGATGATTCGGGTAGCCCTAGGTAGCCTAAGGCTCTGGTAACTTTAGTGTAGTCAAAGTTTTAATAATTCTATTGGGTAAAAGCTGTCTCACCCTTGAAACGGCAAAAACAGGCAAGACGACGCCGCGCCGCGCCGCGACGTTAATGCAGAATTTACATTACGAAATTAGTGTCATGCATGTTGAACTCAGTTTCACGAAAGTAGTTTCGATATATGCGAAAGTAATTTCGTTAAAAAATTAGTGTCGCGATATCCACAGTATCGCAGTAACCATGGCGCCTTGAGCATCAAAGCTATATTTTGCTATATTCAATGTAGCTAAAGAAATGCTTATATACCTATAAACTTAAAAAAGGCTATCCAGAAAAAAAAAGACGTTGGTAGATTCGAGGATGGTTAACAAGAAGGCATTTAGGTGCAATGAAGTTAGTCTCTGAATTGGCAGATGAAGATCCTGAGAGCTATAAAAACTATTTTCGAATGAGTGAAGATAATTTTGATTTTTTACTGTAGGTGTTTCGATAATGAAATCTATATTTTAATCTGTACTACATCGTTGGTTTGCCATTTTCAACGCTCGAAGCGCGGGCGAACTGAAAATACACACGTCCGCACAGCGCAGGCCCTTTCGCGGCATTAGTTTCACATCGCGTCTACACTATGAAATTAGTTGCATGGCCCTAATTTCACCCAAAAATCACGCAGGGCACGAAACTTATTTGCATGCATGAAATTAATGCATGCATTACGAAAATATTAAATTACACGTGAAACTGTCGGTAAAACTAATGTCACGAAATTAATTTCATGCTACTAATTTCGTAATGTAAATTCGCCTTAAGTTCGCCTTAACTACTCGTGTATTTTTACAAAACGCTCTACCATCGGTAAGCTGTTTTGAGATTAGTTATTCGAAATGTACTTAAGTAAGTTGAGAGAAAGTAGTATTAATACTACTTTCTAATGTATATATCTTTTTATATTATTGTATAAAAATGTACATAAAAAAATAACAAAAATATTTAGGTATTGCTCTAGTCCGATCATAAATCAACTGAAAGAGTAAAATTAATGTAACAACATATGATATACTTAAGTACCTATGTGTGCATTAAACTGTAATAAAAAAATTAATATCTCTATTCCTCTTCGTTAATCTAATCATACTGTAAACAAATTAAATATAAAGACAAGTCAAAGTCCCAGTGAGGATTTTAAATATGAATGTTACACAAATTAAAGCAGATTATATCAAAGCATAATTATGATTAAAAATAAATTGATTTTATAAATAAAATAGCAAGAAAAATTAAATAGATAATTTTGAAGTGAAAACTTCTTTAGAATCGTTGTGATTTCAAACCGGATGCAACGGAAAAAACGACAGGTAAGAGACACAAAAGCGCAAGATAGAGTATCTCGGCCACGTGCTCAGGAACGATCGATACATGCTGCTCCAGCTGATAATTATGGGCAAAGTGGACGGAAAGAGACGTGCTGGGCGAAGAAAGAAATCATGGCTCCGGAATATCCGGGAGTGGACCGGTATTGCCTCCGTCGAACAGCTGTTCCAGCTGGCTGCAGATAAAAACGAATATAGAAAGCTAACGGCCAACCTTCAGGATTGAAGAGGCACTGGAAGAAGAAGAAGAGACACAAATACAAAAATGTATAGGATGAAGCCAGCAAAGAATGAGACAGAAATATACATACTATTTATTAATACAGCGCCATCTGTGAGATTTTTTAATACTAACGTGTGTATGAGAGCTCTTGTTAATTTAGGATTATACGTGAAATTAAAATATCAATTCACAGAGGGCGCTACCTTACAATTATTTACTAATGACAAAATTTTACATATACTTAAGACGTTTAGGATTATTGTATTTTAATTTTGGAAGGTTTCACTTCTACCACGTGTGAATTGCACACATTTTGTTTTTTTTTCTTTTATTGCTTAGATTGGTGGACGAACTCATAGCCCACCTAGTGTTAAGTGGTTACTGGAGCCCATAGACATTTACGACGTAAATGCGCAACCCACCTCGAGATATAAGTTCTAAGATCTCAGTATAGTTACAACGGCTACCCCACCCTTCGAACCGAAACGCATTACTGCTTCACGGTGGAAATAGGCGGGGCGGTGGTACCTACCCGTGCGGACTCCCAGGAGGTCCTACCACCAGTGATTACGCAAATTATAATTTTGCGGGTTTGATTTTTATTACACGATGTTATTCCTTCACCGTGGAAGTCAATTGTGAACATTTGTTGAGTACGTATTTCATTAGAAAAATTGGTACCCGCCAGCGAGATTCGAACACCGGTGCATCGCTACATATGAATGCACCAGACGTCTTATCCTTTAGGCCACAACGACTTCAAAATAAGAACAAGAACTAAACTAATTTTAGATTCAGTTTATATTCAATTCTAAAACCATTACAGATCTATTTTCAGCATCGTTCAACTCTAAAAATGTCAGTCAACCTGTCAGGCCATAGAGTATACACTGTCACAGGGCGTATCATGCTTGTAAATCATTACGAACTGTGATCACGAATATTAATTTACAACAAATCAACAAATCCAGTGCACGTGATTTTTGAAATAGCAGAACTAATTAAATTGTAAATTTTGTCTTTTTCCTTATTAAAATAATAAAACAAATATGCCGAAATCAAAAAGGGATAAGAAAGGTAAGTGACTTTTTAAAATCATACTTTAGCAGAGTGGCAATCACAGAACTTAGGGTTAAATTTGGTACCGTATTGCATTATTTGGACGTCAAAATGGATTGTATTCCGTAGATTTAATTTACGAATGCGATACTATAAAAAATCGTTCTAACCTTAAAATTCTCACCTTTTTTTTTTTTTTTTTCTCCTACCTAAGCTGATAGCCTTCAGAGGCTATGTCAGCGTAACCCTAACTTTAGTAGGTGAGCTCACGGGGCTCAACCTGACGATGTTGCTAACACGAACCCTAGCAAGAGCCGTGCTTCGCAGAATCTACCACCGGATCGGAAACGCGACCCACTGAGAAGATCCGGCGAGAAACTCAGTGGGCTGTGTCTGAGAGTTAATTTACTCGTCGAGCCCTTCGTCGCAAGCGACGGGTTCGACGAGAACGGTGACCGGTGCTTGAAGTACCTAAAAGCACCGTTAGTGGATCGGGAGGATCCGAGATGACGTGAATTCTCACCAAAAAGGGGTTAGGTGTGCTAGGAATGTCTATACTCGTTTATAAAAACTCCCAGAAGATAGTGAACAGCCTGTAAAGGTGATTAAAAATATAAACAGCTTTTCATGCAGTATCATGCATATATGAAACAAAACATCCAAGTTTCAAGTAATAATAAGTATCATAATAGCCTTCGCAAAATCTTTTTCATTTTCTGCCTTGAAATGAAAGTATGCGAGTACTTAAGCAAATAAGTCATTTTTAACCATTTGAATTACAATCATATAAATATAATAATTACTATTTCAGTGAAAAAAATCAGTATATCATACCTTAAATATTTGATTTCAGTATCACTTACAAAAACCAACAAAAAAGGTTTAGTACACAAACAAAAAGTCATAGAAGAAATAAGAAATTCACTGAGCAAATATGAACACATATTTTTGTTTACCATCAATAACATGAGAAATACAAAATTAAAGGACCTACGTAATGATTGGAAGGATTCCAGATTCTTTTTTGGAAAAAATAAAGTAATGGCTATTGCTCTTGGTAAGACCAAAAGTGATGAAATAGAAGAGCAACTAAATCTGGTGAGTGTCTGTAGCTTAATTTAGTTTTGAGTAAAGCTGAATTGTGAAGACTGGATATCATCAACAAAATATTTTAGAAGACTTTGACTTACTTATTTCATCATCTTATATCTGGAGAACATAAATTATTAAATTGTGAACAATTTATAAGTATAATTTGAGAGAGAAACGACTCATTTGTCTTAGAAAATGGCATCCTGTCTAAATAATGTCTTTGAGCACTTCAATATTGAAAATTAATAAAGACAGTAAGAGTTAAAAGTAAAGCTATTGGATTTTTGTGACATCCAGCAATAATTAACTTCTATCATTTAGCGCATTAAATGTTTTAAATAAAGTTAATTTTGTTACAGTTATCAAAAAAATTAAAAGGTCAGTGTGGATTGCTAATGACAAATAGAGATGTGCCTGATGTACTGAACTGGTTTAAAAGCTATCAAGCATCAGAATATGCAAGAGCTGGCTTCGTTGCAACAAAAGATGTTTTATTACCCAGAGGTCCTCTAGCAGATTTTTCACACACTATTGAGCCACATTTAAGACGTTTGGGCTTACCTACATCTCTAGAAAAAGGTGTTATCAATCTAATAAAAGAATATCAGGTAATTTGAAACACATCGTATTCACTAATATTGAGTTATTTTAATAGGTAACATTTGTGTTCATAGTGAGAGACCTGCTTAAAAACATCGATTAAAGTAAATTTATTTATTTATTTATTTAAATTTAAATTATATTAATAATTTATTTTAAATGAATCAATAGAGACTTGAAACATATATCGACGCTGGAAAGGCAAACGTGACTAAGCGACAATGCGTGAACTTTACAGTAGACTAATTTAAAGTTGAAATACCTGAAAACAAAATTTATTTTAACGAATCTAGCTAGTAGCTGTAGGATTGAAATGATTTTAATAGACCTAGAAATATATTTTTTTTGCACATCGAATATGGTTATTGCCTATCATTTATGTACAAAGCAGTTATTGTCGCTTAGTCACGTTTGCCTTTCAAGCGTCGATATTAATTTAAAAAATCATCAGACCTATTATAATGTTTTGTTTTGTAAATTTAAAGAGCAAATAAGACAAGTATATAATTTAATAAAAATATTGCATTTATTCAGTTGAACCATCAGAACTGTTATTACTATTGTCATCTTCATCACTGCTGCTGACAGCAGTTAATTAATTGAATTAATAATATCTCTAATATGAGTTATTAACGTAGATGAAATGTAATGAGTATATGAATTAATATATCTCTAAGTGATAGTAAAAATTACACATTACATCTTTAAATTATAAAGAATAACCTTGAAATGGTAGTCTGATCTGAATCAATTTAGTTTTTGTTTTTCGAAAATATTTTCATAGAATTTTCAATGTGTGTTAGTGATAAAATAGCTTCTCCATCAAAATTTTACAAAAATTTGCCTTGTTTGCGAAGAGTTCTTAACAGTAGGCAGCAGATTAGCTCTTCTCCTGATATTACTGATGTCCATTAGCGATGGTTCCGACCCCATATAAAAGCGCTACGCGACCGTGCCGCTTTCATACTAGGACGCCTCTACTATCCAATGATTTGCAAGCAAAGTAAATTGTCCTTTTATAATAAGGTGAGACTACAAAACTTGCATACGCCCGGTCATGACCAATACAAGTGTAGTATTCGCTCACGCGGCCCGCACTAATTTGAAACCCTTTCAAGTCATTCAATCCCGTTTTTGCAAAGATAGCCGTCAGACCCCGTGGTTCTTAAGGAATGTGTCGTGTGTGTAATCGTTTGGCCAGATTTTAAAAAGCTGTAGTAAACGAAACCGGTGCTAGTCCACCAAACACTCACAAGTGACTTTTTGTGATTCAATTTCCGTTTAGGGCAGGATTTGGCTGGGTCTCCAGGGCTCAGCCATTGTGACGAGCGTTTCCGATTATCGTACAGTATCCACACTAGGGTTGTAACTCTTTCGGCTCGGACAACTCTAAAATCCATAAGAATTACCAAAATACAAACATTATATGTTGTACAGCAGCAAGCACATTTTACTGTAATTCAAAATGTTGTAATTAGTTATGTGTTACTTGATGCCTCGAAGTCTTGACATTATCGAAACATAAAGTAGGCTGAAGTTTTAATTACTGTGGTGTAGGTAATAATGGCAAATTCGTTTTGATTTTTTAGGTTTGCAAGAAAGGTGCTCCACTGACCCCGGAACAAGCAAGTATATTAAAATTGATAGGCATAGAAATGGCAGATTTTAAGTTAGTGATTAAATGTCACTGGACAAAAGGTAAAGGTATCCATATAGACAATGATTCTCCAAGTGATGAAGAAGAGGCAGAGAATGATGATCAAGAAAATGTACTTGTAGACGAAATAATGGAAGAGACATAGCTATTTTATTTAATCACAATAAATTATGTTAAGCATTACGTTTTTTTTTACTAACGTCGAATGATTTGCACATAATACTGCGAAATTACTTGCCAATTACCAATACTTCATATTAAACTCAAGTGTAGGTTTTGCTTACATAATAAAAATCTTGAGAGAAGCTGGAACACTCTGGCACACCAGCCAGTCACTAACTTGTACAGGGTTAAACAGTAAACTATCCTTTATGGTCCGTCGATTTTTGGGTCGGGGTGGGAGTGGGTAAGGGAGAGAGTAAGGGGTTTACCCTCTGCACCATCCCCATCCCGCGAAACCCTATGGTTACGGCGATATTCATGGTTAATGTTTTGAGGTTAGAATAGCACTAATTAGTAAAAATAGGGTTAAAATTTACATTAGGGTCCATCAATTTTGCGAGGGACTACCCCCTGCACCATCATCAACCTGCAGATCCCTCATGCTCATGGTTATAAAGATATCCTTAGTAAATTTTTAGATTAAAATAGCATTGCTATTTATTCTTATATATTAAAATTTTATATCAATTACATACATATATAGAATATAAAATAATAAAATATATAGATGATAGGGTGATCATTTGTTTAATTAATTATAAATAAATAAAAGACGAACAAACAATTTTTACATTCGAACATTAACGAATAAACGACGAAGAAATAATTAAAAATCCAAAAATCCAAAAAAGGGGGTCCAAATTCATTGAGCCCACTAACAAATAGCGCAACCAAAACTGACGAACGCCATCCAATGGAGCCCACGCGAACTACAAATGATAATCGAAGCCCTTACTATAAAAAGCAATTTTAAATTTTAAAGGGTTTGATCGTTCTAGAACCGTGGGAGCTTATAAGCACAAACGAACGCGATAACATGGAAAGTAAGTGTAAGTAAGTGTTTAATTTAATACTGTCCATAATTATATCTTAAAAGCTAGCTCGTAGCAACAATTTATTGCGGGTTTGACTTTATTTCACTGCTATTTTTTCATCGTGAAGATGTTAATGAATACGCGTTGATCTGAAAAACTATAGTTGGATGACCCAATAGGAGTGCAGCGGACATATCACCAGTGGCATAGCTACCCAGGGGTCAGGCGGGGCATTACCCCGGGGCCCTCGAATCCTTACCAGAAATCTCGATCGAACTGAACTTTTGGAAATTTCTCCTATTTTAAATTAACGATGACAGGTTGCAATCCCACTTTAATCATGACAACTCAGTTGAGAGAAATTCAAAAATTATGCCTAGGGAATTCCCCTAAATTCTTTCTGTAGGTTGGCAGTGTTGTCAATTTGACGGATAGTGATATGTGCGTTTTATTATTCTACGATGTGCGTTTTATTGTGCATTCGAGTTAAGCCTCGAAGGCTCCGTCGGCCGGGCGTCCTTGTGGTGAGCTGCGCCTTCTGGTTGTAGTGTAGTGTAGTGTTGGACCCGCGGTTTCGCAGTCGCGGACCAGTCCCACATACCCCGCGCGCACCCTAGGCGCGAGGACCTTGCAGGTTCTGCTCCCAGCCCGAAAAAAAAAAAGGCCTGACCTTTATATAATAAACCCTTGAATCTTCTCTATTTCGTTTTATTAGCCAAACCTACACCAAGTATTAATTGTAATTTATGTTGGTACTGTTTAATATTTTTATTACCTCCCCTGCAATGCACAAAAAAGAGCTTAAGTAGCTTAGTATTTTTAAAGTATTTCATATTTTTATTTGATAAAAACTAATCAGCTTACATAGCAGTGGGGCCCCATTTTTTAATTTGCCCCAGGGCCCTTGGTTACCTAGCTACGCCACTGCATATCACTACGTAGGCCGTTCTTTCTTTGTGTTACTATTTGCATTAGTCGTGGCTCGTCACGCTCGTCGTGTTTAGTAGAGAGCTTAAACACCCGGTGCCCCTTCTCTTCTCTTGCTGCTCATCCGATGCTTAAGCCACTTAGCAGACCTTTCGCGCTTGCAAAATTATTATCTTCATATTTTTATATAAAATTTTAAATATTTATTAAGGAAAGAATTATGTTCTGCGATCAATACGAATGGATTACGGAACGAACATGGATGGAGGCTAAGGAATAATGAGATGAAAATACTTCCTATTGGCTGGTCTTCAAAAGCTAATATTAAATATAAGAATCAGTAAAATTCGTATTATCAATAAAGGCGATTTCGTCATAATTATAATAAAAATCGTCATACTCCCGAAGATATTTATTGCAACAAATCACAGGAAAAATAAAACAATAAATTATCAAAATATAAGTAATCTACTTACGTAAACCCCGCAACTTACACTTTGCTAAATAATATATTACAAAGAAATAAAAAACTAATTATAATGTCTAAAATAATCTTAAAATAGGTACATACAAATTAAAATATCCTGAAACAGAAGCTTCCCCTCTGATTCACCATTTTGGATGTGTATTTAACATAACTTAGCACATACATACAAGTAGGTAATCACAGTATAAAAATAAAGCATTGTTTCATCAGTCGACAACATCACAGCTCACTCAATCGGCAAAACTAAAAACAGCCTGACGACTTAGTTCCGTAAAAAAACATTAATCTAACAATTATATTTAATGTCATTGCTTAAATTTCTGCAACAATACTTAAAATCTGTTTAAAATTCATGCATTACTCAAATAAAGATATGCTAAATTATTTAATCAATAAGAATCGAATTCGTATCAATAGCAATGAGCCCTTTGTCGAGCCGCAAATTACTATATCGGGATGTAAAAGGCTATTTGGTTTAAGCGACATTTTTGCAACTTTACAGGAGGGCCATTTAAATGTTTAAATTTGAGAAAAATATCATAATAAAATATCTTATTCACTTATTTGAATGGAGTAAACTTAATTGAGGTTTAATTGAAAACATCGAACTCTTAATGTTACTGCCAAATAAAACGCACCTTTAATTACAAAGATAAATGTCGCGTATTAAGCGAAATATCGCTTAAATAAATAGACTTTAACTCCTCGATATGATAAAAATAATTATACAATAAAAACATAAAACTAAAAAGCTAAATTTCTTTCGGGGTTTTCTACATCTACACTACTTTCTATTTAAATATCTGTTCAATGCAGATCTTTGTATTCATCTAATCATCGATGTTCAGCTTTGGTGTTTCGTGTCGTGTTAACAAAACGGCCACTTTCAATATTATGGCACAAACTAAAATATAGTACGGACTTATTTGTTAAGATTGTGTCTCAAATCAATCATTGGTTTAGATTTACATCGCCACGGTTATAGTAAGTTCCACCACTGAACAAATTCTCTAATAGGGTATTTGACTGTGTTATGAAAAGTTACATCTCAACGTTTTCGTGTACTGAAACGTAGATTTTATAAATTATCTCTATAAAAATCTGTAGACAAACTTAACTGTCAAAATGATCACACATTACATGACCCATTATGCCAATGAGGCCAGTACAAGAACTAAAACTTTAAAAGCAAACAAGTCCGTTCACTGATAACATAATAAAATGTCATTATAAAAATTGACTTGTTAACAAAAAAAATTAATCCAGGGATCGCGTAAATAACTTTTTTTTCTTTCAAGTTACTGTGATTTTTACACTTATTAACGTTCAGGTACATTTTCAGAGCGAATTACGTTTTAATAAAGTCAAATACCAGATTGAGACGAATTATAAAGTAACTGAACAAGTCGTCTTCTCGCATTAAAACTGTATAATCCCAAAACTTACTAAATTTTACAGGAGAGTGTTTTAAAGGTTTATTAACATATGATATTTTTAATATTAATCATCTTCGCAACATTTATTTTTTAGTTTTTACCAGTTACATTATCTGTCTTTTAAAGTAAGATAAAATTATGTATTAATTTTGTTGATAGTAGTCGAAATATAGGCAAACTAAAAAAAACAAAAAAAATAAAACTAAACTATGCTCTTTCGACAGTATTTATGAGAAAAATACTGGTGGTGATACCTAATGATTACGCATATTAACTGAAGTTCGAATATTTTTGGAAATTGTACAGTTTTAATGCGATAAGACGAAGTAGCCAGTGTGCATAGGGAAGGTTAATGTTAATGTTTGGGCTGCGGTGGGACGATCGGTGGCAGGTCGACGGCGGGCAGCGGGTCGCGCCAGTACACCGTCTGCGAGAACTCGTCGCTGGGCTCGCACTGCGCCGGCGGAAACACCTGGTCCACCAGCACTGACATATGGGAGTACCTATAAAAGGAAACATTGATTAATCAACCTCACCAATTGTACCTCACTTGGATTTAATCTATATATCGACGCTTGAAAGGCAAACGTCACTAAGCAACAATAACTGCTTTGTACATAAATGATAGGCAATAATCATATTCGATACGCAAAAAAAATATATTTCTAGGTCTATTAAAATCATTTCAATCCTAGAGCTAGATTCGTTAAAATAGTTTTTTTTTCAGGTATTTCATCTTTAAATTAGTCTACTGTAAAGTTCACGCATTGTCGCTTAGTCACGTTTGCCTTTCAAGCGTCGATATATAAAAATTAATTGCTGTTCGTTAGTCTCGCTAAAACTCGAGAACGGCTGGACCGATTTCACTAATTTTGGTCTCGAATTATTTGTGGAAGCCCAGAGAAGATTTAAAAGGTAGATAAATATGAAAATGCTCGGAATTAAATAAAAATAATAATTTTGTTTTTCCTTTGATGTGTCCCCTCCGTTGGACTGATTTCTTTTGTTTGTTTTAAGTTTATTTTATACAAAAGTTTAGGTCTTTTATTTATCGATTAAGGCACTACGAACACTACTGCCGGGTCAGCTAGTTTTAAATAAATTTTAGCTACATTTCAAAATGGTATATAATAATACCATTTTAGGAATAATATAATTAATAATAGAATTGATAATTTAAGGAGTCTAATAGTTATTTTTTTTACACAGGATGTAATTTTGTCAACAGGGTGGTGGTGAATCAAATCGATATAGAAAAAAAGTTAGAGGGTAATATGAAAAAATATTTACATTTCATTTCGGAAATTTATCTGTTTCTTGATTAGTAGTGGGATTTTTAAATAACAATGACAACTCAACTTAAATCATTACAGAAAATAGATAGTGAAAATAATTGTCGGTATATTTTGACTTGTTTTAAAAATGTCTGTAAATGTAAAAAAGTTAAAGCATGGTGTATATTCGTACTTACACCATATTTATTAATGGCGGGTTAAAGGTGAACACATATATTAACAATATTTCAAACTATTTTGTTTTTATAATTATTTATCAAACCAACACCAAGAGGCTACAGGTTTACAATTTTGACATGAAGAAGCACATTTATAACACAATGACATGTCGATGACTTTAGGTATTAGATATTATAATGCAGTTTTAGCCAATTTTTCAGTTTTAATAGCAGAATGTTATTGTTTGGTTGATGAGGATTCGCTTTGACGTCACCAAGCCTTACAAAATACCATGCCGCCTGTTTCTTACCGGCGCAATTGCCTGTCCGCTTAATTTCTTTCGCAAAATTTAATTTTAAATTAAACCCTAAATTTCTCGTATGATTCTAGAATTTTTATCGCGTTTCAGAGGTGGGAACAAATCATCGACCATGTCACTTTGCACGTGGTAACTGAAAAAAAATACACTCATTACGATGTGCGGATACAGTGTTATTGACAAATACCGGCTCCAGTGTGCTTAGTGCGAGTTTTTTAACCTTCTCGATAGCGTAAAAGTTAACTCAATTTTGTATGCAGTTGAAACAGCGCCCCTAGCGGCAAACGTACGCAAACGATCCCATTATGAGCTGAATTCCCAAATATGAGCTAACTTTTACACTATCGAGAACGTTAAAAAACTCGCGCTAAGCACACAGCTCGTGACGCAAACTCAAGCTTGTAACGAAGTTTGTACAAATGTAAATTAATAATAACATTTCATTTGATAACTCACGTGGACTGGAATGTCTGTGTTAGTTCATGTTTTAATTCGCCCTTATAGTTTATGGTGAAAATTCTTACAATCGGAATACCGACAGCTTGATATGCACACACGTCCTGAAATATAATCAAATAACAATATACATTATTAATTAGCAACATAACTACAGTTTGTATATTTATTTTACTGTATATTCACGATACTACGTCACAAGCCAGCAGCAATGGGATAACGCACGAAATAAACAAACATATTTCGATTTTTCGTCTTAGGAGGAGTATTAACAGATTCGTTGTTGACTTATAGCCGTTGGATGTGGATTTTATCTTTTATACCGGCGTAAAGGAACTGTTGCCGAAAACGTACGCTCATGATATTCCACATAAACACAAAAAGCAAAATCGAAAAATATTTTAATTTTTTTCATAGTGTGTTTATGTATTTCACGGTATTATTTATATTTTAAATAGTTGATATTCAAATGCAACGAAGTCTTCGACTTCATCTTCAGCTGGTCGTGGGGTTCACTTCCCGGTGTCCAAGCCAAACGTCTCAGTAACTATCTAACATGATGTATCATGAGCTGGATGTCTATATTTCAGACCGTCAGCGCAATAGTGGCCTAACCATTTCCATTTTCCACAATCATGCATATACATATATTGCAATTTATAGAAAATATTATAAATTTTGATGCAAAACCGGCCTATCCATAATTTCACCCATATATAACAGATGGGTTTGTAAACATTATTTATGCGCGTATTTTTTTTTTGCCTACTCAAATTAAATTCATGAAAACTTAAACCTCATTGCTCCATAATAACTATATTAGGCCACTTTTGCGCTGACGACCTCATTTATGTTATACAGTTCGTAATGATTTCCTTTAAATGTACAATAACTTACATTCACTCTATTCCCATAGCCAGCGTAAAATGGATTAGACCCTTGAGGGAACAGCGCCTTGATATCGGCGAGGCACTGAATTTTGAATTCTTCTGGTTTCTTCTCGATGACCTCTCGATGGAAGGCGCGAAGCAACGATGTAGGGTTCAGCAGCAGCGGCCCGTCCGGTAGACACACCTCGCCTTGTCTGATTGAGCGCAGATATTCCCGAGTCACCTGTTTGGCACGTTCAATTAAAACTTACACATCTATACTAATACTAGCGACCCGCCCTCGCTTCGCTTCGGAAACTGTAATTTATTATTAATTTCTCCACTATTTAATGGATGTTATTATACATATAAATCTTCCTCTTCAATCACTCTTATCTATTAAAAAACCGCATCAAAATCCGTTGCATAGTTTTAAAGATTTAAGCATACATAGGGACAGAGAAAGCGGCTTTGTTTATACTATGTAGTGATATAAATCTACAGTGGTTTTTACGGATGTTCCGTTATAACTACTGGACCATGCATCCGATTAACTTGAAACTTGGTATCCATGTAGAAAATACATGTACTTAATTGATAGGCTAATATTTATATGAGTGTTGAACTCCCTACACCAGTTGCGGGGGCGTTAATGATGAGAATCTTTGTGGGGGGTAAGAAATAATAATGTGAATTTTAAATGCCCAGCGAAGCGGACGGGTACAGCTAGTATTATCTATTTATACTAGTGTTTTTCGAGGAACCGACTACCGAAGTTTATAATTTAATATTACGTAAACTTACATCGTAACTAAGAAAACACGCTTTAATAGCAATCCTAATGAAAATTAAAATTTCCCTTTTGATGATTTTGGTGACACCGAATTTGATATTTAGTCTTACTTACCCTGGATAGTAAAACGAATTAATACAAATGTTTTATTTTCATCAGTCCTTGATATGTATGTCGATATTCAAATTAAACGAAATATTTTCAAAATAACAATGTAAGATTCCATGACACGGATAGATTGGTACAAGTTAAACTAATAAAGACGTGTTAAAAACCATTCCGCGTCTCCCATTATAACTTTAATATTATTTAATCTTAAATATTGTCATTTTTAATGCGATATGTTTGAAAAACAAACTGACCGAAGTGATTCGCTGTGCCTACTCATCGATTCGTCGAATGTATCGTGTGGTTGGAATTCGAGGACAAAACTATCATGATTTTTTGTTTGTTCCGGTAATTTAATCTCATTTCCCTTTTTGAATACTAAATCACTTTAATACTACAGTTTCGATGTTGCTATATAATGTCTAAAAATGTAATATTCTTACTTTGGCTTGTCCGATGGCCCTGGCCGACAGATAGAGCAGTTGATATCCGTTGTTCTTTATCTTCGTGAATAGTTGGGCGACCCCAGACTGGGCCCAATCTTTGCCGACCATTGGGAATATATGGCCCAGTACGTCCGATCTGTGCAAAAAGAACTGGTCAGACTTTCAAGTGAAAGAGAGCAAAACGTGTCAATAAATTCAGAATAGAATGAAACTTGCAATCGTTTTTCGGTTCGTAATAGGCACCGTTCCAATGTTTTGTGATTTCCATCAAACACTTAGGTCGGTTTACTTCAGTATATAGTTAATAAATAAATGTCACGTTAGTTAAGTGATTTGTGACCTACTGGATTCTACACCATGATGACCAGGTTGTAATCCCGTAATTCCCCCCCGGCCCGGGTATTCATTCGTAAATGGATTCCCCAGCGTTAAAAAAAAAAAGGTTGTGATCTCGATCGGATTCAATATATTTGATATTCCAGATTTAGATGTATTATTATTTACTATTTATTTTTCCCTACCTATGCTGATAGCCTTGAGAGTCTATTTTAACGTAACCCTAACTAGAAGGGTGAGCTCACGGGGCTCAAACCTGACGACGTTGCTAACACCAACCCTAGAAATAACCGTGCTTCCCAGAATCTACCACCGAATCGGAAACGCGACCCACTGAGAAGATCCGGCGAGAAACTCAGTGGGCTGTATCTGTGGGTTAGTTAACTCGCCAAACCCTTCATCGCAAGCAACGGGTTCGACGAGAACGGTGACCCGTTTAGATGTACTTTTTCTCTTTGTGTTTACGTCAATACAGAATAAAATAGCTTAGTTTACATATCGTTTTATGTTCCATTATAGTTGGCCGGGAACCTGTTCAGTGTCTTCGCATAATGAAGTATTATTGTTTGCCTTTGAACTAGTTCGAGTTGAGCCGTGAGCTAGTGGTTACAGATTGCCATTGATGCTGGTAGCGCAGTAAAGCGTGTAATGTAGTTACTTGGTGATGGTTCCGTCGATGTCGGAGATGACGACCTTGTCGTCGTAGCGCCAGCGGAACACGTTGCACTTGCAGCGCGTGGTGCCCTGGTACGCCGTGGTCACGCTGAACACCATCTCGTTCATGCCCTCGCGGAGGTTCAAGTTTCTCTGTCAACGAAACGCACTCTTTCATTTTTGATGACAGTATTTTTTTTTACTATTCAGCTATAAGCCATTTTCAAAATAGAATCGAAAAGTATTAATTATATTGTACGAATGTAAATCCAAATCATGGGTATTAGTATAGTTTGTCGCCTTAAACAACAATAAAGTTAAGTTTTCTGTTTGAAACATTTCTATCATTTTACCTTAGCAATATGTCCACAAATGTTTTTTCATTTGTATTTCATTACCTAACATTAGTTTTGTTTAGTAAAATTAAATTCTCAAACTTTGTCATCCTGGATATAAACAATAATTTAGTCACATACATAGTCTGCCTTTTTATAGGCAATTAGCTTTTTGGATGTTTTTACTATACTGTACTGTATGTACTTATTTGTATTTGGACACCCACCGACTACACTATATTGCAACAAATATTCCAATATTGCAATAAATTATGTTCTGATTTTCTGGTTCCGCCTCCGTACTGATACACAGAATGAAGTGCCACGAGTGTACTATAAGGCGGGTAAGTAGGTAATGATTGCAACACAACGCGACCTCTAAAGACTTAATAACCACAACTTATTTATTACTACTTCAGTAAAATCACAATTAAAATTCATTACACGTTTAAAACATACGAAAAAGTATTCCTGTTCTCCTTTTAGCATGTTTTCTCGCAATGATATGAAATGAAAATATCAAGTCCTAATTCAATCACTTAGGAAGATACATAGTTTAAGAATCAGTTACGACTATCTATACCCGCATAGAAGTACAAGAGAGCGAAGACTGGTGGTAGGACCTCTTGTGAGTCCGCGCGGTTAGGTAACACCGCCGTACCTATTTCTGCCGTGAAGCAGTAATGTGTATCGGTCTGAAGGGTACGGCAGCCGTTGTAACTATACTGAGATCTTAGAACTTATATCTCAAGGTGGGCGGCGCATTTACGTTGTAGATGTCTATGGGCTCCGATAACCACTTAACACCAGGTGGGCTGCGAGCTCGTCAACCCATCTAGCAATAAACAAAAAAAGTGAATACAAAATATAGTAAAATAAAACATACAATCTGTTCTGATGACAAACGAAGGGTCTTTCGGAAGGTCGAGTGGCGGCGCGCCCTCGACGACCTGGGCAACTGCTGCTCTTGTTCCGAATCCGATGAACTCTGGTCTTGGTGATCCATTGCTGCATAAACAAAGGAAAAGACAATTTATATATTTAGTATTTAATTATTATTATCACTTGTTCTACAAGGAAAAAATATTAGTTACTAATTATTTAACTGTTTAAATAGGAACACCTGTTTAACACATCGATACTGTGCTGCTAATATTTCAATCTTCCAATTTTAGGTTTAAGTGTAAACTACAAATCGAACCTTGTTCTTGGTGGACAGCGTTTTCTGACATCGTAAGTATGTTTTCCTCCACTTCGACGGGCTGAGATTCGAACACGTCATCAACGTTTACAATGTTTTGTGTCTCTTCGATTGTTTCCACAGTCGATTCTTCCGCAGGCGTCTCTTGTAGTGCAACAGTGTCTACGGCTTCGGATTGTGGTGGACTCGACTTTGTTGGAATGTCGTCCGATAGAGAGGTCTTTTCGGCACTGAAAAATAAATTAACTGTAACTAAACTCGAGACCATAGAACTTATATCTCAAGGTGGGTGGCACATTTATGTTGTAGATGTCTATGGGCTCCAGTAACCACTTGTGCTGTGAGCTCGTCCATAAAAAAAAAAGTTAGCTTAAATTATGGCGTGAAACTTTAAGGCAACAATGTTCCAGATTGCAATTTGAATATTCAACGAGACACCTTATTAATCTATTAAACAGTGTAAAATATTAATTTGATACATTAAAATCTAATTTATATGAAAACTAGCTAGCCCGGCGAACTTTGTTCCGCTTTAGACACAATAATTGAGCAGACTTTTGATTGGCTATGCATTTTAGTTGTTATTATTATTATATTCTTGTTCTTCTTCACTCGAAACAAACACATCAACCGGTCAACTTCAAAATTATACTATAACTAACCATAGAATAGTTGACTACATTACGTTTAGCTGTCACTTGCGTTTAGTTATTCCATATCAGTTGCGTTTTTATACCACGTTTTATGTCACGTCCCACGGGAACGTAATAAATAAAACGTATCTTATGTCCTTCTCCTGGTTCTAAGCTACCTCCCTACCAATTTTCAGCCAAATAACTCACATAATCACATAATCAAATAACTCACTAACACTTCAGTAACTAACACGACTTTCTTTTATATATATAGACTAGCGACCCGCCCTCGCTTCGCTTCGGAAACATTAAATTTTATTATTGATAGCTGAATCCCGCGATGTTACCCACGGTTATTGTCGTATCGCGAGTGAAGCCGCGGGGCGAAGCTAGTATAACAAAGTTAGTTTAAAAGGTTACTCCTTATATCATCAGCTACCTATCAGTGAAACTCCCGTCAAAATTGGTCCAACCGATCCAGAGATTAGCCGGAACAAACAGACAGACAGACAAAAATATTGAAAAATAACTTTGGTGTATGTACCGTATGTATATAATGCATGCAGTAAAAAGAGGCTATTTCAATATTACAAACAGACACTCTAATTTTATTTATATATACTATATAGATAGATGAACATGCTATATAGAAATTGCCGCTAGTTCACACTAACATAAAATAGTAGAAGCCTGTAATTGTGTAAATGTAAACTAACTGCTTAGCCTCGGACGTCCGCCTCCAGCTCCACCAGGAGTAGGCGCGGGGCTTGCTGCCGCTGTCTCCGCGGTGCGAGCTCGCCGCGTCCGCCTCTTCCTTCTCCGAACCCTTCTCCAGCGACTCCAAGACGCGCTGCCGACAATTAACACGTAGATGCTATACGTGCCTCGAAATAAACGTGATATATCTTTCGCACTAAGTCATGATCGAATGCGAACGAATAAAAATACACAGCCTTAACACTGATCATACCAACACTTACTGGTACCTTTTTGTACCATAGCGGGTAGATAACGGTATACGACAAGAATTACTCAAAAAAATAAAACGATATAAAAAAATAGTATAATAACCGTAGATTAATTGGTAAGAAAATGCCATGAAGTCAAATGTGCAAAAGCAATAAAATGATACGTGCCTTTCAAATGCAAAAGTTCAAAATGGGTCATAATGGGTTTATAAAAAAAACATGTGTGCAATTCACACGTGTTAGAAGGGAAATCTTCAAAAATTAAAATACAATTATCCTAAATTTCTAAGTATATGTAAAATGTTGTCATTAGTAAATAATTGTAAATTATCTTTTATAGTATCAGATAGCACCCTCTGTGAATTGATATTTTAATTTCACGTACAATCCTAAATTAAAATTCACTACAAGAGATTTCATACACACGTTACTATTAAAAAATCTCATAGATGGCGCTGTATTAAAAAAAACACTACACTGAGAACGTCTAATGTGTTCTATCGTATTCTCTCGCCGGCTGATTCTTATACATTTTTATGTGTTTGTGTCTCTATGGACTTATTTTTTCGTTTCATCGAGTTTGAAATCACAACGATTCTAAAGAAGTTTCACTTGATAAAAAAACTTGTTATCACTACATAGTATAAAACAAGGTCGTTTTCTCTGTCCCTATATCCCTATGTATGCTTAAATCTTTAAAACTACGCAATGGATTTCGATGCGGTTTTTTTTAATAGATAGAGTGATTAAACAGGAAGGTTTATATGTATAATAACATCCATTAAATAGTGGAGAAATACTCGTTATTTTTGAGGTTTCTAATGTGATGTCGTAAATGATCAATAATAAAATTTCATGTTTCCGAAGCGAATTAAATACTAACGTTTGGCAAAGGCCGGCGGTACACGAGCAGGGACAGGATGAGCGGCCCCGCGCTGCGCCACGGCATCCAGCGGTCGCCGAGCCGCACCAGCAGCCGGCCCTCCGCCGCCAGCCGGGCGCCGTCGGAGCAGAACTCCTCGAAGGGCAGCGCGCGGGACACGTTGTCCTCGCGCACGTACAGACACACTTGACCCCTGGAATACACATGTTTTGTTCTTTTCCGTGTCCAATCTTTGGAAGCTCGTCGTAGGTATTTTGATTTATTTATTACACTTCATGTAAAATTTACATTGGCGGACTTAATGCCTAAGGCATTCTCTACCAGTCAACCAAAGGTAGTGCAGAGTAGATAGTGGTAGATGCAATGAAATTTATATTAAGATACAAGTATATACATACATACATACATACACAATAATAGTTTATACAGTATTAAAAGGAATATATTAATAAATTTCCATAACAAACAACTTCATCTTAATAAGTTTTCATATTTTTGTACAAAATTTTACACTCCCATATAGATTCCATGGAACTGCTGTCGAATATATCTATCAGCACCGACTTCAGAGTCCAGAATTCGCATTTGGTAAACCTCTTGATGATGAAACCTCTTTGCGTTACGGACATATAAAAATAATATATCAACTATAACCCTATGGTAAGAATGGTCAGGCAGTATAATGATTTGGCTAAATGTTACGGTAACCTTGATATCTTTGAACCTAGACTCAGGGGATTTGTCAGATGTGTGAAGGATATCCTATTTAACAATGGCTAGTTATCAATATTTGTAATTTCAATTGTGTTTTCAATAGCCAAAGCTAGATCTAGGTACTACTTGTACCATTTAGCTTATATGTTAATGATTGCAATTTGTTTTGTGCATCAATAAATAAAAAAATAATAAAACATGTCGGCATGTCACTGCTGTGGTCGAGCATCACCCCCCTCGAATTGCCGTAGCTACCAGTGAGCTTAGTGAGTGTTTTTTAAATTTTTCGATCGCGTAAAAGTTACAGCAGTTGGAACAGCTTCCCGTCGTTTTCCGCTAGAGGCGCTGTTCTAACTCCATACAAAATTGCGTTAACTTTTACGCGATTGAGAAGTTAAAAAACTCGCACTAAGCACACTGTAATGTCCGATCGGAATATCTCACAACGATACGTTACGCAACGTTGTCCGTTATGACACGTTTATCATATCACAGACACGTCGTCTTTCTATACTTTAGTCAAACGAAACACAATCTAGTCGATTAAAGAAAAAACAAAAATCGCTTGTGAGTAAAAAATAAATAAATTTAAACATTTTAATTTCATGCCATACAATGAGCATAAAATAGCTAATAATGTCAAGGTTTACACGAGTGCCACACATATATAATGCCAATAGTCTCCGAGTAAGAGGGGCGGCGACTTCCGAACAAACTAGCAGGACAAAATTTAAATTGAGGAACCGTTTTTTATAAGCAGAAGGTTTCTGGCATAGTTCCATAAAAAAAAAATAGATAGCGCGCGTTTCGTTATAACAAACGCTACGGTAACGCGGCCTGGTTCCACTAGCATCTCTCTCACTATGAGTTAAATAGCTATTGGATTTCGATATACTTTTTTTAGTTTTACTTCTTAGACTTTAATATAGCAAGTTTTTTTTATTTTATTATGTTATTTTATTATATATATAGATGGGTGGACGAGCTCTCAGCCGACCTGGTATTAAATGGTTACCGGAACCCATAAACATCTACAATGTAAATGCGCCACCCACCTTGAGATATGAGTTCTGGGTCTCAGTACTGTAACAGCGGCTGCCTCACCCTTCAAACCGAAACACATTACTTCTTCACGGCGGTGGTGGTACCTACCCGTGCGGACTCACAAGAGGTCCTACCAGCAGTAATTACGCAAATTATAATTTTGCGGGTTTGATTTTTATTACACAATGTTATTCCTTCACCGTGGAAGTCAACCTTGAACATTTGATAAGTACGTATTTCATTCGAAAAATTAGTACCCGCCTGCGGGATTCGAACACCGGTGCATCGCTCGATACGAATGCACCGAACGTTTGTAAGCATGTTTACAGTAGTGCTCGATAGATGGCGGAATAGCTCTATGGTACGGGGACGACAGCAGATTTTATATTACTGTCAGATTTATAGATACGTACTTTGCCAAAATTTTGTCGTCGTCGTCCGAGTCCATGACGGGCGGTTCGAGCGAGGCCGGCGACTGCGGCAGGGACGGGCCGTTCCCGGACTCGTACTCCTCCTCCGTGGGAGCGGGGCGCGCGTGCTGCACCACCGAGCCTGCGTCGGTACGAATTTATAGCACAAGCGTCAACGAATGAGATTTTAACCGCATACCTCCAGAAAGGTCAGGCTATGCGCTTCGGTAACCACGTAAAATTTTAGAGAGGCGGCCGCGGAATCACTTGTTCAGATGAAGAGTAGCAGATATTGCACAAAAAAGAACCTAATTTAGATTTATTGAAATTATTGCTTTTCATTAGAATGGAAATTCTTGGAGAAACTCAATCTACTTAGTAACTAAATTGAATTAACAATCAACTATACTTACTGCCACGATGACGTTCAGCATGATATTTCGGGAAGTACAGGTCGGGGTTGACCTGACCACGGTCCAGGTCGTCCAGGTAGATCCCCTCGGGCGCGTTGTCGGCAGAGTCCCGCGTCGACATGAAGCGGAACATGCCGCTGAGCACGCCACGCCGGCTGGGCCGCTCCTCGTCGGAGCTGAGCGGTTCGGCGGGCGAGGCGGGGGACGCGGGCGAGGAGGGGGACGCGGGGGAGGCGGACGCGGGGGACGGCGCCGACGCGCACTCGCCTGACTCCACCCCGCGCACCGGAGGCTCCGGGAGCTCGCCCCACCTCCACGACTGCGATGACTTGTCGCCGGTCGTTGTTCTCGACAGCTCCACCTCGGTGTCCGACTGTACTGGAGTACCGCCCCGAGAACCTCTGCTGCGATGCGAAAACCAACTATTTATTTGATATTCATAGCCAAGATCTGCCAAATGAAGCTAAAGCGATACCTTAATGAACATTTGCAGCGTTATTAATTTTGTAAATGACGGTAGATGGTTCATTGATTGACTAGTGGAGTGTATCGTGAATGCGACATATTATTTTGATACATCGAGGTCGGCGATGTTTTACGAGTTTCGGAAATCATTTATGAGTCATGCTATTATTTTCTTGATATGACGAGAATTCCCATTACGGGATAGCGACATCCTGAATCGCATATTATTATGTACTGTTTTTAGTCGACCACTAACTACTACTAAGATGTTTGTTCTAGTTTCTACTCTTTATTATTTAAGATCACTTTAATTACTTAGCGTTTACGTGGTAAAAAAAGTCTGTAAAGGCTTTAATAACGCTGCAATAATCTACTTAGAAACGTTACATAAACATATAACAAACTATAAGCACGTGAGTCAGCATTTAAAATTTAAATGAATCAAACATTTACAAATCTGACAATTTAGTGTTAGTTTAAAGCTACGAGTGTTCTAAATGCAGTGATATTATTGAATTAAGTTATTACGAATGTTTTGAGGCGGCGTGGACCTCAAATGCTGTGTCTGACAACGCCAATGGAATACGATTTTCATTCAGCTTCAAATTCGACATCTCTTCACTGCAATGCAGGCAAATGATCATCAGGTAATGAAATCGTAAATATGTATTGCATTTGTATTATTGTAAGGAACGTACCTCAATGTAGCAGCATTCAGTTCGGTGTCACTAAAGAAACTCATATCAGTGGCGTTAACAATGGCGGTCGTCTGCAAGGCTCGTTGCTCGGAACCAGCGCGGTCCGACTGACTAGATACAGAACTAGTGGACGACTTTCTTTGGTGCTTCTTCTTCGAGCTGACTTTTCTTGTTTTTTTCTTTTTCTTGCCGTTCCCATTCTGCTTGACCTCCTCATCGGTGGGCGCGACGTCTATAGGTCTAAAGTCATTGTGGACGCTAATTTTTTGTACGGCTTGATTCGCTTCGCTTTCCGCTTCGCCAAGCTGAGTGGCCGCGAACGTTTTCGGTGTTTTTCCGTCCGTCCAGTCGGTACCTTCGTCGAGGTCCTCCATTTCAAACAGGGCCTCGTCTTTTGATGGTTTCTCGTCTTTCGTCGTATTCTTCTTAATCTTGGTCAAGTCCGGTTTCTGCATAGTTTGTCCGTCTGCAGTGTATCTTTAGGAAAAAAATCGATTGCTTTGTTTAGAAACAAAGAAAGAAATCTTAGAAAGTTATTTAAGTGTCATGGTGACTTTAATGTTGATGTACTTTTTACGTAAACGTTAATGCATTGCGAGTGTAATAATACTTTTTATGAACCGGATACAAGTTTCAAATTCAAGTTTTTTTTACCGAATTACTAACTTACAATCTTAACTATAGAGCAGATGAACAATGTCTCTTAAATTATGGTTAATTTTTGGCGTAATTTATGTACCTTCGTTTAGTATAATCTGATGCCTGCCCATGGTCGGGTTCGACAGCAGAGAGCGAATTGCGACGACGTGGCTCATATAATTCCTCGAACCTTGCAGCCGGGATGGGCGAGGTGGCAAGGTGAGCGGAACATTCAGCTTCGTCTTCGCCTACTTCCTCAACGAAAAATGCCTCACCAGACTCCCCCAGCTTCATGTGGATATTCAAAGGCTCACCATTCAATTCTAGGTCCACCTGTCACCGTGAAATCAATATATCAAATAATATTATAAATTAACTGACAGCATTAATACTAAATATACCATCACGGGTCAAATAACCCATTTTGAACTTTTGCATTGAAAATGCACGTATCATCTTATTGCTTTTGCACATTTGACTTCATGACTTTTCTTACCAATTAATCTACAGTTATTATACTATTTTGTTTCGTTTTGTTTATTTTGAGTAATACTTGTCGTATACCGTTATCTTCCCGCTATGGTAAAAATAAGTACCAGTAAGCGTTGGTATGATTAATGTTAAGCAGAGTTCATTTATAATGTACATGATTATAAAACCTGGAACATTTTAGCGAATTAAAGCCGTTTTACAAAAAGCAGGTGGCCGGATGATGATAAGTATTTGTGCCAAATATTCATGAAAATTCTTAGTTAGAATTATACCCCATTCTGGCTTTTATCCAAATTTCATACATATGCTATTCAAACGCAGATTCCTGGTCTCATTTTGGCAAATAGTCATCTCGTACTATCAACGGGATTGTTTAAAATAACAATCGACATGAAACATAAAAGTAATTTTGTATCACACAAAGATCATGCAAATAGTAGGTACCTAAACCAAAACAATTTTAAATGAACACTATATTTTATTTTAAAGTTTTTTTTTTATTGGTTAGATGGATGGACGAGCTCACAGCCCATCTGGTGTTAAGTGGTTACTGGAGCCCATAGACATCTGCGACGTAAATGCGCGGTACCTACCCGTGCGGACTCCCAAGAGGTCCTACCACCAGTGATTACGCAATGTATTGAAAAAATGAAACCCGCAAAATTATAATTTCCAGGGCTCCAGTAATAACTTAACACCAGGTGGGCTGTGAGCTCGTCCACGCATCTAAGCAATAACAAAAAATGAAAAATCAACTACAAAGATATGAATTAAAAATTACTAAGAATGTTTTTAGTTCATGAATCTGAGTTTGATTTTTATACAGTTTTTAAATATGCGTAAATGATTATTGTAGTAGATCCGTGAAATTGGTGTACGTAAGAATGATATAGAAACATGAATTAGGCTAAGACCGCCCACACAACATCATAAAATATAGACTTTTATCCTGTGGTCTGTTTAATCTAAAATGTAATCGCTTTAGTGAAGGGTGATATTTTATCACATTGGAAGCCTTTCTAAGTGACCACGTGTTTTGAATGTTACAAAGCATGTCCTTATCGTTTCATGCAGATAATGGTAATCTTATCAAATTCCTGTTACGTTATTAATACTTAATTTAAATTTATGATAATCGTGTTAAAACAATACATTTTACAACATAAAAAAATGAATCACCTCTGTTAATTTGGAGTTATTATTTATTACAAAACAAATATACATTGTGAGTACATTTGATTTTGTAGTGCAAAGTTTTTCTGATTACATGTTGGTATTGCATCAACATACGTTTTGGAAAAAGGATTATGTCCTAAGAGGGATGTTTTCAAATAAAGATGGAGGCGACCGAATAGTAATAATGTCAGAGCCGTGAAATTAGAACACGGAAATAATTTTATATTTGAGCTTCCTGGCGCGGCTGTACACATACATATAAGCGCTTTACGCAAACACATACAAGGCCCAAATAAACCGTGAATTTGAAAACGTTACCAGCATGTTAATTAATAACGACGACAATAAACGTAGACGAGGCGCGGTCGTCCTCGACATTTTGCAGCTTTTGCAAGACTAGCAAACATTGGTTCCGTAACATTTTTAAGAGGTTTGTTTCATTGAAATATAATTTATCTACTAAACAGGTTTTAAAATCCGACTTTATTCTTTAGTAACATCTTGAAAGTAAAACTCAGAATACGGTTCTTAATTATTCCTTTCAATAAATACCTATCAATGCACCAAAAGTGAATAAGGTACTAACTAGTGGAAGTTATTTCTTGTGCTCATTTGTAAAATAAGGCTAAGTTGAACAAGTACACTTGATTCTGCCTAGTTTACCATAACGCATGTTACAATTCCGTTAACAAGTGGAATGAAATTCATTAATCTAAATAGGGTATTTTGTGACCCCGCACGGGTTAATACCACTACTTTGTCCATTTCTGCCGTAAGGCATCATCGTGTTTCGGTTTGAAGGATAGAGCAGCCGTTCTACTATTAAACTGAGACTTAGAGCTCTCAAGGTGGGCGGCGGAATTTACGTTTTTGATGTCTACGTGATCTGGTAACCACTAAGCACGGTCCATTTATATAAGCCCCAAAAATGCCAACTTTTTCACGTAAGTTTTAGCATGTCCGAATATTTTACACAAACGCCAAGTGACAACAACTGTACAAAGTTTGAACTCGATCGTATAAACGATGCGAGGACGCGGAGACTGCGAACAACAATATTATTTTCGTACAGATGTACCTACATCGTGCCACGTGTGGCGAAAGTACATATTTCCGGAAAAAAAGACACATACAACTGGTGATTCTTAACACCATTAAATTGAAAACATTGAGATTGAAAAAAATATATTGCTAACTAGCTGACCCGACAGACTTCGTATTGTCTCAATCGATAAATAAAAGACCTAAACTTTTGTATAAAATAAACATAAAACAAACAAAAGGAATCTGTCCGACGGGGGACACAGCAAAGGAAAAAAAAATAGTTATTTTTATTTAATTCCGAGCATTTTCCACCTTTTAAACCTTCTCTGGACTTCTACAAATAATTCAACACCAAAATTAGCCAAATCGGTCCAGCCGTTCTCGAGTTTTAGCGAGACTAACGAACAGCAATTCATTTTTATATACATATATAGATATTAGATGTTGTTTCTACTGGTTTTTTTTTTAACTTACCACTTTAAATCTGGATCGAAGCACGCCGAGTTTCCCAAAACGCACGTGGAATGGCGAGCAGGTGAAGCTGCCATCGGGCTGTTCGACTACGATGACATCTATAGCTCCAGTAAGTGTTGCTGCGTTGATCTCATTATAGAATTCGCGAAAGTTCGCTATGAACTGACCGATATAATTCATAGAATACATGACTGCCGGTTTTCCGTACAACCTTGTCTTAAAATTAATACTGTATGTATCTCCTTTAACATACGCTTCGTTCTCACGAAAACGCCTTCAATTACCCCATAATGTTGGGACTAAAAACACTTATAACGTCGCCTTACTCTGTAACAAAGAAAATGAATCATTAATTCCCATCTAACAAAGAAATAAATAATTAATGGAATGTTTCAACCGCATTACTAACGTGTCTTTTCCATGATCTTTAATGATGAACGTTAATTCATGTTACACAAATTAAAATTAATTAGATATGTATTTGCATAATATTATTTATGTTTATGTAGGGTTGAAACATTATGCGGTTTTCTCGTAACTTACAGAATTTCATGAATATAATTTTATGTCGGAAGAAGTTTGCAAATGTAAACACTGCGTTTAAACACCAACTTAGAATTCTATCGATGTTTCAGGAAGCTAATTTATCAGACAGGAAATTTGAGTTGTAATAGGGGCATGCGTGCACGATGTTAGTGGTTGGATTTAAAGTATTTTTTTTACTATTGATTCTGAAAACCAAGGTTGTGGTTTCGTCCTTAGATTTTATTAATTACTAACTGAGCCGAACCTCCTTGTTAGGTCCGAATTTCTACATTATTTTTCTGAATTTTGCCCGATTATGCCGATCTCTAATAAAGAAAATGGATCTTGTATAATAAATAATTTGCCAATTCACTCCAGTTTTTCTCAAGTGATGAGCTTACGAACGAAAAGCATTTAATATTTATTCCCTTACCATTGAGGTGGTAAGTTCATTGGGAGCTTCGTGTACACTCCGTACACACACTTACGTTAATTATATTACTTTCAGAAAATGGAAAATTTCTTGTCTGCATATATGTATGTGTAATTATATGTAATAGAAATATGTACCTGTGCATTGAAGATAACTATAACAATATAATGTTTACGTTTAAGATTATGTGTCTTCGTCAGAGTACCATATAAGTCTTTACTGTATCGATGACACTTGCTATACAAAGCTTGTAATACTTATTTTTTTACATATAAAGTTACATCTAATCGCGCTATCATGAAAAGAACCAGGTTGAAACAATAAAACCATATTTTTTCTAGAACCAGCGACATTCCTAATGTTGTAATATAAACTAACATATTTTGTTCACTTAAAATTTCTATAATACGTTGGCTTGTTATGTCTAAGCATTGGTAGCTCTGTTGACTACTTGATCCGGAAATTGTTCCACATTGCATGTTTGACTATAAATATTCAAATGGCTATCGCTGTCTATTAATATCTGGGTATCAATAAAAACACTTGAGGTCGATGACT